>NC_053133.1:25899581-25912081 GCF_010015445.1 Perca fluviatilis
GGTGTTTACCACGCTCGCCAACGGCTAGAGCTAGCTGATACTACTGACGTCTATGATAGTTTCTGTACACAGTCTTGTACTTCTGCCTTTTTTGCCGTTTTTAAAATGTTTTTTGCGACAAATCAAATGTTTTAGGGTCACGATTCATCTCGGAGCTGGTTGGCTTGGTCCCAGGCTCCATGGGTAGCTCACCTGGTTGAGCGTGCGCCCCATGTACTAAGGCTCGGTCCTTACGGCAGTGGCCCAATGTTCGATTCCGACGTGCGGCCCTTTGCTGCATTTCATTCCCCCTCTCTCTTCCCTTTCATGTCTTCAACTTTCCTCTCAAATAAATGCCCCCCCAAAAAAAGAAACTTTAAGAAAAAGTTGAGCTCTATAGCATCGTGTTTGCGTTTCCACAGCAACAAGGAGTGCGGATTTTTGTGATGCTGTACAAGGAGGTGGAGTTAGCGCTGGGCATCAACTCGGGATACAGCAAGAGGACGCTGCTGAAGCTTCACCCCAACATCAAGGTGAGCGTCTTCACGCCAGGCGCGCTTCCACACGTTTTATCATATATACGTGCACGTTCCCCCGTCTCAATCGGACTCTTTTCTTCTCCAAAAGGTGATGCGTCACCCAAACCACGTCTCCTCCACCGTCTACCTGTGGGCGCATCACGAGAAGATCATCATCATCGACCAATCGGTGGCCTTCGTTGGAGGGATTGACCTGGCGTACGGACGCTGGGACGACAGGGAACACCGGCTGACGGACATTGGGAGTGTTACACGCTCACAGTTGGAACAGGTCTCTCTCTCTCTCACACACACACACACACACAACACACACACACACACACACACACACACACACACACACAGACACAGACAGACTGACGTTGTTAGTGTCACCTGATCATTGTCCAACATGTAGTGAGGACAGGACACCTGCCCTCTGCTTCTTTATCTCTCTCTCGTGCACACACACACACACACACACACACACACACACACACACACACACACACACACACACACACTTCTACATTTACAACAGGAGACACTTCAGGTAAATAGGGGAACTATTTTAACTAACCAACCAATATCGGCATGAAACTTCCCCAGTAGATTACTGACATTAAGACACAAAGTGTAGTAAAATAAATGTTTTCTTCCTACTATTCTGAAAGTAGACATGTTATGGAACTATCTATTTCAGTGTATCGTCACAAAGCTTTTCATGACAGCTTGACATTTGGGAGATTCATGATTTATTATCTCCGCGAAGGAGGTCATGTTTTCGGCTGGATTTCTTTATTTGTTTGTCGGTCTGTCAGCAGAATTACGGAAAAACTACAGGCCCAATTTTCATGAAATATGGTGGAAGGGTGTAGCATGGGCCGAGAAAGAACCAGTTCTGTTTTTGAGCATATCTGAATGCGAGATGGGTGTTTGTGATGCATTCATGTGGTGTCTGAATAGTCGTTAAAATAAGTGCCCGATTGGGAAAATTCTAGGGCTTCTCCTTCTTAGTCGATTAGTCGACTAATCGGTCGTTTTGGTCTTAGTCAACTTAGATTTCTTTAGTCCATTAGTCATGTTTGATGCTTTTTTTCATGCTGAATGACTTATTTCCAAGAAACGTACGAGCACATCTCTGGTAAACACAAGAATTAAAGTGGTGCTTTTGCGTGACTCTTTGCGAAGAAACTCCGATTTACAGATCTGTCGATTTAAATCAACTAATCGATTAGTCGATACAATTGAATGAGTGTTAGTCGACTAAGAATTTCTTCAATCGAGCCCTCCATAGAAAATCCACACTGGATTAGAATTGCATGCCTTAGCGGAGGTCTGTAGGGTAGTGAAATTCTATTATGTCTAGCTCCAGAAGCAACTATCTATTTATGTAGAAAAAATAGAATAGAATAAAACTAGAATGGCACGTGGCACGCAAAGACCTCCGCCGAGGCCAAACACCCGGTCTTGCAATGTAAATGAAAATGAAAAATTCTGTGCTCTGTGATTCTGATGTGCTCCAAAATGTCTCCTCGGATTCATAATTAAGTATATTTTGCATGGAAAATAGTCTCAATTTCCATCTATTAATGAAATTAGCTTTTATTTGGACTCAACCCAGATTAACGCTGACCTTGTTTAAATGATTCTCAGGCTGAAGCGACCTCTTCAAACATGGCTGCCCCCGCTAACGTGGCTGCCCCCGCCAACGGCAGCGGTGGCGTTTCCTCAAGAAACGGGAAAGGCATTTTCACCGTAACGGACTCGGTGGAACAGCCTAGGCTGAAAGGCGTGGGGAGGACGAGGAAGAGCAGGTTCAGCATCAGGAGACACCTGCAGAAACACGGGCTGGCCCACGCTGACAGCGACAGCGACCTGGAGAGCGAACAGAGTGAGTCTTAGATCAATTTAATATGTTTAGATAATAGTTATGTGTATTTGTGTTGATGGTGTATTGGAGCAGAAAGGTTTTCTTGTCATTATTACCTTTTGTACAGTGCTACCTATGTAGCAGGTAATCATATGCAGCAGCTGACTCAGCGGTAAGGTTGGCAGCCATGTTGGAGCTCCTGTAGTCTTGCATTGCCAGACCCTCCTCCACAGCGCTGCACAGGAGGGTCGTGCTCTGGTTTATTAGCATTTCTTTAAACCAATCACAATCGTCATGGGCGGCGCTAAGCACCTGACACATGTATGATGCCTCTGCAAAATAGCCTCTAGAAGGAACTTGTTTTGGTGGAACATGTGTACGTTCAAAAGTAGTTTTAGTCGTGCAACAGAAAACTCAGATTGGAGTAGTTAACCACAGTCCTCATAAATCCACCGCAGGTTAGAACGCCAACACAAAGAAAGAGGAAGGTACCGGATATTCGGCCGAAAAGATTGAAATCCGGCGTGCATTTCAGGCGGCAACGGAGCAATCCTGGAAGTGGAACGTCGTGGATATAGACTCGGGCTCCTGTGTCCATGCTCAGCCACGTTTTGGCTAATGTGCTATCAAAATATCTGTTTAAATACAAATATGAATGATCGAATAAGATTTTGTCTTCATCCCTCTCATGGATATGTAATGTTATATAGCAAATAATTTGTGGTTCGACTAAAGACCGTACTTCTGTTCTTCACAATAAAACGGCATGCTTCAACAACTCCAAATGATGCAGTAAAAGCTCCTTAAATTACACTTTGAATGTAAAGTTATACCGCCACCTGAGCATCGCCCAAGCATGCTTACTGCTTTCTCTCATCAAAATCACTCTCGTACAATAATTAGACATGAAAATGTCCATGTACGTATATATGAAAATGAATATGTAAATTGTTAGATTTGTATAAATTACTTCTATTTGCACTTCGGGGGTGATCAGCTGGAAAAAAGCCCCACGAAAATAAAACCGCATCAGACAGGATGTTTCTGGATGCGGCCAATAACCGCTAACGTTATGTTTTAGAACCTGGTCACAACTGCGTTGACGTCGGCAAAACGTTAGCAACAATTACATTTATTTAAGTGAGATTTCAGTGGTCAGAGGACTGGCTCGTGGCAATGAAGTAAATCAGGGCAGAACCTGCTTTTGTGCAGATAGCAAACACATCTGAATAGCTCACGAGCTAACATGCAAGCTAACTTTTGAAGTTAAAGCACGCAGTTCTGCCAAATTTTCCAAAGTTTTCAACCAGGCAGAAGGTTCAAGGTTGGTCTTAGCTCACAGTGTTGACACTTAGTGATTATAAAACATTACTTTCCAAGAGTAACAGAGCAGACCTCTAGCCCTTTGAGGTATTAAAAAATTTGTCCAGAATGCCAGAACATAACCTCGAGGAGGATTTGACTTTCCAGCTCCGGCTAGCAGTGTAGCACTCGAGATCGGTCTTGGTCTCAAGAAGGTCTCGGTCTCGTCTCAGAATCGACCGCATTTTTACTCCGTCTTGTCTCGGTCTCGGATAAAGAGGATTCAGGATTTTATTTCAAGACCGGCAGGGATTTTGCTACATGTCTGATTTATGCCTATGGGTTAAAACTTGCAAATGCAATCAATAACTTCACTTATATCTAATTAGAATTTATTTTTCTTGGTCTTGTCTCGGTCTCAACTCCTCAAAGTCTCGGTCTTGTCTCAGTCTCTACCCCTCAAAGTCTCGGTCTCAACCCCTCAAAGTCCTGATTTGTCTAGTCCCCACTCTCAAACTCGGTCTCAGCCCCCACCAATTTCAGTTTGTCTTATTGTCCCTACCACTCTTCAAAGTCTCAGTCTGTCTCAGTCTCAACCCCTCAAAGTCCCGGCCTCAAACCTCGGTCTCCCTCCTCCGAAAGTCTTGGTCTTGTCTAGTTTACCCCTCAAAGTTGCCTCTACCCGCAAAGTTCCGTCTTGTCTCCGTCCCTCACCTCAAAGTTCGCGTCTCAACTCCTCAAAGTCTCGGTCTTGTCTCAGTCTCTACCCCTCAAAGTCACGGTCTCAACTCCTCAAAGTCTCGGTCTCAACCCCTCAAAGTCTCGGTCTTGTCTCGGTCTCGATACACTCTGGTCTCGGTGATGACTTGGTCTCGGTTTAGGTGGTCTCGACTACAACACTGCCGGCTAGTTTTAGTTTGTAGCAGCGATAGCCTCCGTGTGTGCTGCCGTCTCAGTGTTTGTGGCCACTCTGTTCAGGTTGGTCCAACAGCGTCAGCAGCCAACACAACCTGATCCCCAGCAGGCTGGCGGAGCTGAGGACGGCCGCTCCTATTGGCCAGTGTCAGGCTGGTGAGTTGGCGGCGTTAATGTTGCTCGCCTCCCAGTGTGCTTTGCTGTGGTTTCAAACTGCATTGAACGGCCTTTGGTTGTCTGTGTGCGAGTTTGAAGTTTTTCTTCCTCCGATGTGTCAAAGGTCGATTCAGAAAATGTGTCTTCTTATCTTCTAATATCTTTGATATCTATCTTTTTATGGAAATGAGCAACAATTTTGTAGTAAATCAGACTCAACTACCATTTCGTTTTCACATAATTATTCAGTATTGAATCACTGAAAAGGCTTTAGATTTGTGCACAGCGGCTCCAAAAGATGTGGTTGATAAATCTATAAACTGAAGTAGAAAATGACAATTTTAGTAATCTATTAAATGTTTTAGGCCTTTCAGTCAAGCACAAATGTGAAATATCAGCTGGTTTTCTTCAAAACGCCGCTTAAAAACCGTAGCAGTGCCGATGTAGCCTGAGAATGTGTTGCACAGACATTAAGCAGAGCTGCAGCCTGTAGTCTCTTTGTCTCTGTGCTGGCACACGGCACGTGTCACTGCTGCAGTAAAACAGACGCCGCAGGTTTTTATTAGCTGCTGTTTGTTTGCCAGGCTCATCTCTGTTTGTCCTGATGTGTCATAGATGGGAAGTGTCAGACATGAATGTGAGGCAAACAGCCGCTACCATTAACAAATGAAGTCAGATGGATTTCATGGAGAGAAAAAAACAAAAACTTCTTTTTGTTATTTTCTTTGATTACTCTCCAGTTACTCCCATCATTTATTTGAATGTATTTCAGGTAAGTAAAATGGTTGAAACGATGCGATTTCAATTTGCATGTCTCTGCACTGCTCTCTGAGCTTTTATAAATGTCTCCTGTGGTTCTGTCTTCCCTCCAGCTGCTGTTTTATTTCTGTAAAAGTGCTGTCAAAGCGTGTTCCAAACACCGGTGTATAACTGTCAAAGTCATCGTGGTACAGACAGCGTGCTGTAAACAGATTACACCCTGGCACAGTTGCTTCACATCCTCCATTTTAAAGGAGGAAATGATGTATTTTGTTGGGGACTATTGTCAGCGGCGGAGGAATCCACATTTGATGCTCTAGTGAGTATTTGTAGCAGCAGGACAGTGTGTGGGATTGAGTCAGAATAACTTACAGTATGTGTGTTTAAGGTGATGAAGGAATATGTGATCCAGTGCAACAGTGTGGCTCACTGATGTGTTTTAATGGCACAGAGGAAGAAGAGATATCAAGGCAAGGCGAGGCAATTTATTCATATAGCACAAGACACAGACACAAAGGCAATTCAAAGTGCTTTACATAAGCATTCGTCTTGCATTGCCAGACCTGTCTGGCTACACCACAGATGCATTCTGGGAGAGGAGAATAGGAGACATTTCTTTAAACCAATCACAAACCTCCGGACGCAGTCCCGGTTGCTGGAAGTTTATTCCAGATGTGCGGTGCATAGAAACTGAAAGTTGCTTCTGCATGATTGATTCTGAAGCTGGAGACGGTGAGCAAGTCTCAAAACTAGGTTCGTACATGTAGGGACCCTCAATATGCTACCGTGGAAGTGTGGCGCTATTTTGAGCCTTGTAAGTGGTGTAGAAATAGAGATTTCTTTTTACTTTACCCTCTTCCCTGACGACTAGCGTTATAAGCTAATTAGCGGTTTGGGCTAAAACTGGTCACATTCGATTAGCATGAAAGCATATCCCAGAGAACGGTCGACTCGGTACACGTGTTATTAACCCCTAGGGTCATTTTGCGCCGGAATTGTCCTTTAAGATCTCAACTCTGATTGCTGCATCAGAAAGACGCAGCAGGAACCTGGACTAGGCTAAGTTGCTGGAAATGTTCCTGCAGTGAGGACTAGTCTTTGGAAGGTAGTGATTGTAGTTTTCATTGCATTGTACTGCTGATAAATAACTGCCTCTTCGTGTGTGTGTGTGTGTGTGTGTGTGTGTGTGTGTGTGTGTGTGTGTGTGTGTGTGTGTGTGTGTGTGTGTGTGTGTGTGTGTGTGTGTGTGTGTGTGTGTGTGTTTAGGAAGCGGCTCGGTGCGCAGTCTACAGACGGGGGTCGGGGAGTTGTATGGAAACACGCGGTTCTGGCACGGAAAAGACTACTGCAACTTTGTGTTCAAGGATTGGATTCAGCTGGACAAACCGTTCGATGGTAGGCACATTACTACGCTCATGGTCTCGTGTTGCCAGACCTTCCTCCACAGCGCTGCGGAGGAGGGTCTGGCTAGTCCGTACAGCATTCTGGGATGGGAGAAAAACGTGCTCTTGTTTATTGGCATTTCTTTAAACGTATCACAATCGTCTTGGACGGTGCTAAGCGCTGGACACATGTATGATGCCGCTGCAAAATAGCCTCAGGAAGGAACTTGTTTTGGTGGAACATGTGTTTCCAGCTTCGTCTCCTGGCTAAAGTTAAGCCCTTCCTTAACAGGCATGATCTAGAAAAGGCGATTCATGCTTTTATTAGTTCAAGGTTGGATTACTGTAATGTTCTTTATGTTGGTCTGAATCAGACCTCCATCTCACGTCTTCAACTTGTGCAAAATGTGGCTGCTCGCTTTTTAACAAATACACCTAGAGGTATGTGCACCTCATCGCTCCCGTTCTCTACACTCTACATTGGCTCCCTGTGCGTTTTTAGAATAGATTTTAAGATTTTATTGTTTGTTTTCAAGGCCTTAAATGGTCTGGCTGCAACAGAAAACTCCGATTGGACAGATAGTCTAGCTAGCTGTCTGGATTTACCCTGCAGAGATCTGAGGAGCAGTTAACCATAGTCCTCACAAATCCACCGGAGGGACATCATTATTAAGCTCACAGTTTAAGCGGGGAATCTACAGAAGAGCGGAGACGATTTATTTCCCCTCCTGTCCTACTCACATTCCTGTTTCTGCTGTTTTTTTAGACTTCATAGACAGACACACAACTCCCAGAATGCCTTGGCACGACATCGCCTCGGTGGTTCATGGGAAAGCAGCTCGAGATGTGGCCAGACACTTCATCCAGCGCTGGAACTTCACTAAGGTCAGAGGTCATGCTGGCTGGCCTTTCTTAGACCATCAGTCGACTTATCTGTCCTTTTGTTCTTTAGTTGATCAGTCATTTTTTAGGCTTTTCCAGGCTGAATGAATTCTTTTCCAAGAAAGGTATGAGCACATCTCTGGTAAACACAAGACAAAATCTTACGAGTGGTAGTCGAAGTAGAATATATTTAATCGAGGACAGCTCTATAGCATACTGAATAAGGGATTAACATAGTGACAACACTCCTGCAAAATGTTGTGTTTTCTGTTACAGAGTCCTTGAGCAAGATGCTAAAGCTGATCCTGCGTCTCCAGAGAAAATGCGTACAAATATTAAGTGATGAAATTAGATTCATGGAAGAAACAACAGATAAATTAGGGCTGCATCTAACAATTAGTTTTACTGTCGATTAATCTGTTGATTGTTTTCTGGATTAATCAATTAGTTGTTTGGTCTCTAAAATGTCACAAAATGGTGAAAATTGTGGATCAGTGTTTCCCAAAAGCCCAAGATGACTTCTTCAAATGTCTTGTTTTGTCCACAACTCAAAGATATTCAGTTTACTGTCACAGAGGAGAGAAGACACTAGAAAATTTAACAAGTTGCAATCAGAGAATTCTTACTTTTTTAAAAATACAAAATGACTTAAACCGATTAATGTATTATCAAAATAGTTGGCGATTAATTTAATAGTTGACAACTAATCGATTCATCTTTGCAGCTCTAAGATAAATGGAATAAACAACAGTGTCTGCGTATAGAGAGATAATGCAAAATCTGTATATATGAAGAGTGTCTGCGTCTTTATTTTCACAGCGTGCTGCACGGAAACGTAACCTGTCATGATTAAAGGTGCACATACGCGCTAGAAAAACAGGACTCTTGCTGTGCGTCACTTTATAAGATGACGCCAATTTAACTCTTTGGTGTGCAAGTGGTCACTCTGTGGTTAAAAGTACGGGTTCGGTAGCCTAGAAATCTAGATGCACGTTAGTGGCAGTCTAGGCACGCTCCGTTAGCTTGCGAGCAGGAAAAACCAAACTCTGGTCAGGCCAATCACATCGTGTATAGAGTCGGTGGGCGGGGCTTATGGCTGCTGGTGAACAGCGGTCTTCTGGAAGACTTGGAGTTCAGCTTTTCTTTGAGAAAAGAACAAAGAACGACACTGAAGTCATTCTTAAAAAAGGAAGATGTGTTCGGAGTTTTGCCGACCGGATACGGCAAAAGTTGAACCTATCAACTAGCTTCTCTTCCTTCTTCGTTGCTCTGCCTGGTTGTAGCGCTATCCTATTACGTGCAGAAGGAATTTGAAAGACAACCGTTTATCCCGCCCCTCGGATTGAGCTCCGTCAATGGTGAGTTCCCAGACCCAACATCTGGATGTGGGTCTGGCTTGTCAGGCTACCGGTTCGGCATCGGAATCGTAAAAATCCAAACGATACCCAACCATACATCCACGTCGCTGGAGGAGAAATCTACGGCCGTGTGCAGCGGTGTGACCTGTGTTTGACTCTTTCCTCTGTTTCTCTCCCAGCTCGTGAAGGCGAAGTACAATTCTCTGTCGTACCCGTACCTGCTGCCCAAGTCTCACACCACGGCTGGAGAGCAGCGATACCTAGTCCCCAACTGCGTCCCCACCAAAGTGCAGGTTGGTGCTGTTGAAGTTTCATGTGTTCAGTTCACCCTGCAGCCATCTGCCTCTTTACTTCTTTTTTTTCTTACTTAACCCTACACAGTCACGCACTTCATTGTTCACTTCATTGTGACTGGTTTTCAGTTCTGGACTACGTTGTAAGTCGGTTTAAGTGTGCGATATGTTCACACTGGTACCTCACGTTGCGGAAACGTGCAGCAATTTAACCCTTGTGTTGTCCTCAGATAGGGTGACCAGACGTCCCGAAAAATTCGGGACAGTCCCGAAATCCAAGCGGTTGTCCCGAATCCCGATTCCTGCCCTAATTGTCCCGAAAATTAGAGCAAAGTCTCAAGAGCAGACTCTCGAGTAGTTCTAGTCTGATAGAACATTAAAAACTGTTCATGGTGATTGAGTCGTCCTGCGGCCAGCTCCCGGTCTGGCAGATGGTCCAGGGCACTCGACCCACTTCCAATACGTTCCGAAAGTCCTCCTCGTCTCCAAAATAAAAGCCCCCATCCCCGTCGGGAGACAACGGGGTGGCATCACAGCTGAGGGACGCAACAGTCTGGGGTGAAATACTATAATAGTTTAAAATAATATAATTACAAAAAATACAACCTTTGTGTCCCCCTTTTGATGTTATAGAGTAGATGAAGAGAGCGCACGTTGCAGCCATGAGGCCAGGGAAAGTGCACGTGCAGGCAGCCAATAAAAATAAATCATTTTGGTGCAGAGTTTTGAAATTCATGTTCACACCCCCCCCCCCTAACCCCCAAGTGCCTCGCCCCGAATTTTACCCATTCTCATCTGGTCACCCTATCCTCAGATCAAATTTGACCCCTTTTCAAAGTTTCAACCGAATTGCCCAAAAATAACATGGATAGTTCCATACACGAAACCGGCTGTAATTATCCATCAACGTACGTTCCTCTGATCTTAACTATATATTATATATAACTAAAAAAAACTAAAAAGTCACCGTGATTTCGCTCTAACACAAAAAAACACTTCCATGTAGACAAATTGCCGTTAATTTGTATTGCGGAGATACTGTATGTGAAATCGGCAAACTTGTTTATTTCTGTTGTCATGTTCATAATCATCTGTTGTGCTTATTTTCTGTCTGCTGTTTTGCTTTACTCTAGCAGGCATTTTAGAAGGCAGCGACCCTGGTTAGGATCCAACCTGCGGGCCTTTGTCATCCTCTCTCTCTCCTCCCTTTCTTTTTTTTTTCTTTTTTTCTCTTTCTTTATATCTACCTCGTCTTTCTGTGAATTATGAGCCTTTAAAAAAAAAAAATAATTGATTCTGCTAATGAAAGGGACAGTGTACCATACTCAGGACACACTATACTGTGAAGTATCAACAATGTGCTTAACTCCAACTTAACACATTTTGGGAAAGTTAGGAGCAGGAAGCCATCACATTGAGCAGCAAATTGCGACTTTTGTGTTCGTTAACACCAGACAAAATAGCTTTAGATTTTGTATGTTGTTGACCGTGTGTAGTCAACACACATTGGTCTTGTTTGTAATCATGCAGCCATTATAATAAAAAAAATTACAAATATTTTAAACTTTTTGTACACTATACAGCTGCATTTTGTCTATTCATTCTCTCTTGTGGACACTGGTTGCCTTCCAGGAGCACCTGCTTTGTGATGCATCTGTCAGAACCAATAAGCATTTCCACCAGTTTTTCTGGCATATTTTACTATTTATGTTGACATTTTGTAGTCTACTTATTTTTTTTTTTACAGCATGGTTGGTTAGTATTTATTATAAATTAGGCTAGCAAAGTTAGCTCAAACCAATTAGTCTCAGATGTTGAGTTTATGTTGTAGAAAAAGTCAGTCTCCGTCTCCTACAGTATATCTAATAAAAGCCCCAAAAATAAAAAAATAAATAATAATAAAAAAAAGAATGACTAGAGTATATCCAGTTCTTCGTCCCCGTTACACACATTGTAATTGGGTTTACTAAATCTGCTTGACTGAGTGTGCTGGTGTCCCAAAATGCAATGCACCGTGGAAACTACCCTGCCTTCCAATACCCATAATACCTTTATACTATGGTACGCTGGTTTTAATAAGAAGCTGTTAAAAACTCACCCGTTTCGAAAGCACGTTGTCCTGTAATGTGTGTTGTGCATCCTGTGTAGTTTCTGTTTGAGTGCTTTACTTCTGTGGTTGCCTTTTATTTTGTAGTTTTTATTATTATTATTATTATTATTATTATTATTACTAAGAGGTACTTTGTAAGGGCAGCAGCAGTACATACTGAAAGTAATAAAGAAAAAGTATGCGATTTGGATCGCTGCCGCTACTTTTTTTTTTCACGGCTGTAAAAAATGAAAACAGATTGGTGAGAAGGCTTTAGGAGGATCCCAGAAAAGTACGGAGTCTTTTAATAAAACACTTCAAGCATACGACGCCATATTTTTCCAAAGGTTGTCTGCTTGTGTACATCTTGTATCATTACCTTTTGGGACAAAACCATAAAGGTAATGTTAATTTCTTATATGCTAACGCCAAGAAAAGTCTAGCTTCTCTTTTACTTTTACATTACTGATTTAGTATGTTGTTTAGAATTGTGTCAGAAAAGTATTTTGTTGTGTTGCTCCTCTCCAGTGCAGAAATAAGTGGAGTACTATCACATTGAGTCTCAAGAGCCAAACACAAATATTTTGTCGAAGATGAAACTAGCTTTCCTGTTTGCAAAGTGCAAGTTGAAGCTTTTATTTACACAATCGTTTTCCTGTTGTCCCTCCCAAACTCACTGGTCTCCGTTCCCTCAGATCCTTCGCTCGGCCTGTGACTGGTCCGCTGGCATCAAATACCACGAGGAGTCCATCCACAACGCCTACGTCCACACCATCCAGAACAGCCAACACTTCATCTACATAGAGGTACTTAACTACAGCACCATCTAACAGCAGCATGTCCCACAGTTTAACCACAGTTCTAAACGGGGTCAGCCCTATGGCCCCACAGCCCTATGGTCCCACAGCCCTATGGTCCCACAGCCCTATGTTCCCACAGCCCTATGTTCCCACAGCCCAATGGTCCCACAGCCCTATGGTCCCACAGCCCTATG
>NC_053133.1:25917081-25979581 GCF_010015445.1 Perca fluviatilis
TTTTTTTAGATCAGTTGTGCCTTTAATCTCCCGGCTGGGACGATATGCTTTGGTCGCAATAAGATTCTTTCACCATACGTGGGTGCCGATTGGATTTGCAGTTTTTATTCATTGTGATTCTACAATTCCCACAATTGTACAATTGAGTATTGAGATTTTCTTTTCCTTCTTTGACAAAAACTAAAGTTGAATGATACACTTCTAGAGACAATGGGCCCTATTTTAACGATCTAAGCGGGAAGTGATCGCGCCATTGACCAACAAAAACCTGGTCTAAAGTCAACAACGCAGCATTTCGTTGTTATTTTAACGCTTGCTTCACCTCGTGGAGTTTTGGCGGCACAGTGCTCGTGCCGTATATGATCTGCTCGCGCGCTTTCACTTCACTTCTCCTGAATGTCTCTCCTTCCTTCTCAGCAAATCCTCCATCATAACAGCAATGCTCCAAGGTCCCAACGCGCCTGGCTTTTAAAGGGAATGGGAGCTGCTCTCTGATTGGTTGATTGTTTAATGTTACGCCCAAAACACACCTCTGATTAATGAAGACACTAAGTACAACCCTTTAGAACCAGGCGCCCCACGTGGATTTGGACACGCCCTAAACGCACCTGTGCCAGGGTCCATTGTCTCTAGAAGTGTTTCAATCAACTTTTGTTTTTGTTAAATAAGGAAAAGAAAATCTCAATACTTTAGGATTTATTTTTTAGCAGTGGGGGCAGGTCTGTCCGAACATTTTGACAATAAACTCCATTGACACAACAGGATGTGGATTTAAACTGGACGGACCCAATAACCTCTGAATAGTTCTACTTGTTGTTAAATTGCAATGTGAGCAGCAGCCAACGGGTGCATTATGTCGGCAGGATCATTTAAAAGCTAACCGCGACTACATTTTTTACCGTGGTGGCAGAAATTTTGCCATGGTGGGCCGCCACTACAAAATCAACATAGAGGAAACACTGCCGCAACACAAATCCAATCAGCACCCACGAATGGTGAAAGAATCTAATTGGGACCAAAGAATATCGTCCCAGCCGGGAGATTAAAGGCACAACTGATCTTAAAAAAAACAAAAAAAAAACATAATATCAGAATGCAGATGAGCCTGCTTTATATTTTGGGCTCGTGCATGTGTTTTCTGTCATATATGTGGTTTTGTGTGGGTGCATTTGGGGCAGAATTGGGTTTCAGTTGGATTCAGCTGAGCTTTAATGACAGACTAAAATCAAAGTTTTCATAAATGATTCCTATATTGTAGGTTAGACATACTGTACATGCCCCCCCCCAGCTGTACATACAGAGGCTTTATGATTTTAGCTTTTTTATTTTTCACCCCTGGTGTCGAGTATTTTTGGAAAGTTTTCTTAGTTTTAACTTCTTACTTCAGGTTTATTTTAGTACTTTATGAATATGAACGTGCAGAGACTCTAGATCTGTTCTTATGAATGGAAGAAAAGACAATAATGCCCTCTAACGGTCGCCCTGATGATTGAATGAACTGAAAACTTAAATTCCAATCTGTGCTGCCACCGATCTCCTGCCGTGTTGGGGCCCTGACTGTCTGTTTGGGGTTTCCAGTGGACGACCAGTGGATCAACTACATCTCCTTCGCCGGTCTGAGGACTCACGCAGAGCTGGAGGGGAAGCTGGTCACCGAGCTCATCTACGTCCACAGCAAGATGCTCATCGCCGACGACAACACCGTCATCATCGGTACTTTTCCTATTTTCTGTGGCCACTTCGCTGACTCCCAGCGTGCTAGACACCTCGATCACACCAGACGTTTATATGACAAGCCGCCTAGGCCAGAATTAAATACTTCACATACGTACTGTAACCCTAAGTCCTTTGATGAAAACATTGGCACATTTTTAAAGAGCTAATAATTGATGAGCTGTCCTCTAAAACAAAGGGGAAGGGAAGCGTAGATTTTGGTAAAAATGGAAAACCTCTTCTGTTGGAGGAAAAGGATAATTTCTCCCATGCCTTTTACTTATTTAATGCCTAAAACACGTTCAAACACACACACACACACACACACACACACACACACGAAAAATGGTGGTATGATTGTGCATATCTGCCTAAATTGCAACATTTCTCTATGGAGTTCGGGTAGGTTTAACAAAGGGAAAAGTAGTCCCTGCCCTCAAACTACAAATCATCTCCTAAAACTATTCATTTATACACACACACACACACACACACACACACACACACACACACACACACACACACACACACGGGCAATCAGGTTGATTTACACATAAAATCCCCTTTCTTCCTTCTTTAACTTCTGTAACTTCTTATTTTCTCTCTCACACACACACACTGAAGTAGGTCAAGTCTTCCTCTTACACTTCTGCACTTTAATTCTCTTCCACGGTTCTTTCGTCAGTAATTAATAACAATCCTGAGATTATTTAAAGTCACTTAACAAGTACAAACGAAAGACATGAGTCAGACGGGACACAGCGGAGAAGATATGAAAGACATGCTGGCATCTCATCACAGTATGGAAGAAATACTTTGACAATACTGTATGGATTAGAGATCCTCATTAATACAGCTGTTTAGTGTACGTCTCAAAACACACCCAGCCACGAAATGTGTTTGCAATTGATGCAGGTAATTAATAAAAAGGTCAAGTCAAAATAAGTGAAGCACCAAAAAACAAGAGCAATGAAATAGGCTATACATATGAAACCTTAGAAATGATGTCAAAAAGATCTCAGGTAAACGAGCAGAAAATCACAAGTCGTTCATAAGTTTCACAACGGTGGGCAGAAAAGATCTAATCAAGTGGTTAGTACCGGTATATATGCAAGTGCAGTATTCAATGTTGGCCTTTCATACCGCTGATGTCCATAAAGCTGCTTGAATTCCTCCATTACAAGATTAAAAGATGACAGACGTAATGAAATATTCCGCTGACACTGACTGAACATGTATAATAGAGGAGTAGGAAACAGGAGCTGCAGAGACAGAGAGAGACAGTGATGAAAACCTTTTATATATATATATATATATATATATATATATATACAGGGTTCTAAATTAGCACCGTTTACCAGCCAAATGCTGGTGAAATATGCAAGTGGCTGGTAGATTTGCTTCACTCACCAGCCAAAAAACCAATGGTAATCTATTGAATGGCTGGTAATATTTGAACATTCATTAGCCATTTGGCTGGTAGACGAAAATGTTAATTTTGAAGCCTGCGCATATATATATATATATATATATATATATATATATATATATATATATATATATATATATATATATATATATATAAATATATATAAATAAATATATATTAAAGAAAGTACAGAAGAAAAACTACAAGATGAGAAACATTTTAAAAGCCTGATAATGTTCTGTTTGGTGTGGGTTGTGGGGAGGTTTCAGTTTCCCTCTGCAGCCGCTCAGGCTAAAAATAAACCGTCAGTTCTACCAGCAGAGGGAAGAGCTGCACATCAAAGCAGCCACAGCTTTCAGATGGTAGATTTCTTCTGATCATAGGGAGGTTTTTAAAAAACATTTACGTTCCACATACCCTAAAGCAGGGATCTTCAATGTTGTTTAAGCCAAGGACCCCTTAAATGGGAGAGGGATGGGACAGGGACCCCCTACTACATATTGTATAAAATGAAGTTGCATATTAAACTGGGCCTACAATTACGTGTGGGCAGCCTAAAGCAGAGAGAGAGAGAGAGAGAGAGAGAGAGAGAGAGAGAGAGAGAGAGAGAGAGAGAGAGAGAGAGAGAGAGAGAGAGAGAGAGAGAGAGAGAGAGAGAGAGAGAGAGAGAGAGAGAGAGAGAGAGAGAGAGAGAGAGAGAGAGAGAGAGAGAGAGAGAGAGAGAGAGAGCTTTATTAATCCCCAGCAGGAAATTAAGGTGTCTTCGCAGCCAGGTACTTTAAAAATAGTCCCCACACAATACTATTAATACAGAACAATACAATACAACACATATGTGGGAATGCATTGCACAGTAAAGAGCTTTACAATGTAATAAAGCTTTACAATGTAATAACTATGCATACCTTTTTAATGCATAGAATACTAAGCTATTAAAATATCTGTTGGCATGATTTTTTTAAATCATCAAATTTGACCATTTTTTCAAAGTAATGTAATCCATCCATCCATCCATCTTCGTCCGCTTATCCGGTGTCGGGTCGCGGGGGGAGCAGCTCCAGCAGGGGACCCCAAACTTCCCTTTCCCGAGCAACATTAACCAGCTCCGACTGGGGGATCCCGAGGCGTTCCCAGGCCAGGTTGGAGATATAATCCCTCCACCTAGTCCTGGGTCTTCCCCGAGGCCTCCTCCCAGCTGGACGTGCCTGGAACACCTCCCTAGGGAGGCGCCCAGGGGGCATCCTCACCAGATGCCCGAACCACCTCAACTGGCTCCTTTCGACGCAAAGGAGCAGTGGCTCTACTCCGAGCTCCTCACGGATGACTGAGCTTCTCACCCTATCTCTAAGGGAGACGCCAGCCACCCTCCTGAGGAAACCCATTTCGGCCGCTTGCACCCTGGATCTCGTTCTTTCGGTCATGACCCAGCCTTCATGACCATAGGTGAGGGTAGGAACGAAAACTGACCGGTAGATCGAGAGCTTTGCCTTCTGGCTCAGCTCTCTTTTCGTCACAACGGTGCGATAGATGGAATGTAATACCGCACCCCGCGCTCGATTCTCCGACCAATCTCCCGCTCCATTGTCCCCTCACTCGCGAACAAAACCCCAAGGTACTTGAACTCCTTCACTTGGGGTAAGGACTCATTCCCTACCTGGAGAAGGCATTCCATCGGTTTCCTGCTGAGAACCATGGCCTCCGATTTAGAGGTGCTGATCCTCATCCCAACCGCTTCACACTCGGCTGCGAACCGATCCAGTGAGTGCTGAAGGTCGCAGGCCGATGATGTCATCAGGACCACATCATCTGCAAAAGCAGCGATGAGATCCCCAGCCCACCGAACCGCAACCCTCCCCACCCCGACTACCTCGATATCCTGTCCATAAATATTACAAACAGGATTGGTGACAAAGCGCAGCCCTGGCGGGGAGGCCAACCCTCACCTGAAACGAAGTCCGACTTACTCGCCGGAAACCCGGACACAGCTCTCACTTTGGTCGTATAGAGATTGGATGGCCCTGGAGTAGAGACCCCTCACCCCATACTCACGCAGCACCTCCCACAGTACTCTCCCGGGGGACCCGGGTCATACGTCTCTCCAAATCCACAAAACACATGTAGACCGGTTAGGCATACTCCCAGGCCCCTCCAGGATCCTTGCGAGTGAAGAGCTGGTCCGTTGTTCCACCGACCAGGACGGAACCGCATTGTTCCTCCTCAACCTGAGGTTCGACTATCGGCCGAACCCTCCTTTCCAGCACCTTGGAGTAGACTTTACCAGGGAGGCTGAGAAGTGTGATACCCCTGTAATTGGCACACACCCTCTGGTCCCCTTTTTAAAAGGGGAACCACCACCCCAGTCTGCCACTCCTTTGGCACTGTTCCAGACTTCCACGCAATGTTGAAGAGACGGTCAACCAGGACAGCCCCTCCACACCCAGAGCCTTGAGCATTTCTGGACGGATCTCATCAATCCCCGGGGCTTTGCCACTGTGGAGTTGTTTGACTACATCAGTGACTTCCGCCCGGAAATCGACGACAATCCCCGTCATCCTCCAGCTCTGCCTCTAACATAGAGGGCATTAGTCGGATTCAGGAGTTCCTCAAAATGCTCCTTCCACCGCCCTATTACCTCCTCAGTTGAGGTCAACAGTGTCCCATCCTTACTGTACACAGCTTGGATGGTTCCCCGCCTCCTGAGGTGGCGAACAGTTTTCCAGAAGCACTTTGGTGCCGAACCGAAAAGTCCTTCTCCATGTCTTCTCCAAACTTCTCCCACACCCGCTGCTTTGCCTCTTTCACGGCAGAGGCTGCAGCCCTTCGGGCCCTTCGGTACCCTGCAACTGCCTCCGGAGTCCTCTGGGATAACATATCCCGGAAAGACTCCTTCTTCTAGTCGGACGGCCTTCCTTGACCACCGGTGTCCACCACGGTGTTCGTGGGTTACCGCCCCTTGAGGCACCTAAGACCCTAAGACCACAGCTCCTCGCCGCAGCTTCAGCAATGGAAACTTTGAACATTGTCCACTCTGGTTCAATGCCCCCAGCCTCCACAGGGATGCACGAAAAGCTCCGCCGGAGGTGCGAGTTGAAAGTCCGTTGGACAGGGGCCTCCTCCAGACGTTCCCAATTTACCCGCACTACACGTTTGGGCTTACCAGGTCTGTCCAGAGTCTTCCCCACCCCTGACCCAACTCACCACCAGATGGTGATCGGTTGACAGCTCTGCCCCTCTCTTCACCCGAGTGTCCAAAACATACGGCCTCAGATCAGATGAAACGATTATAAAATCGATCATTGACCTTCGGCCTAGGGTGCTCTGGTACCAGGTACACTTATGAGCATCCCTATAATTGAACATGGTGTTCGTATAGACAATCCATGACTAGCACAGAAGTCCAACAACAAACAACCACTCTGGTTTAGATCAGGGAGGCCGTTCCTCCCAATCACGCCTCTCAGGTGTCTCCATCATTGCCCACGGCTGTGAAGTCCCCCAGCAGAACAATGGATTCCCCCACTGGTGCCCCATGCAGGACTCCACTCAAGGTCTCCAAGAAGGCCGAATACCCGAACTCCTGTTTGGTGCATATGCACAAACAACAGTCAGAGTTTTCCCCCACAACCCCGCAGGCGTAGGGAGGCGACCCTTCGTCCACCGGGGTAAACTCCAACGCAGCGGCGCTCAGCCGGGGCTGCTTTTAGTATCCCACACCCGCCCGGCCGCACACCCTGAGCAACTCCGGAGAAGAAAAGAGTCCAACCCCTATCCAGGAGTACAGTTCCAGAACCGACTGTGCGTAGAGGTAAGCCCCACCAGATCTAACCGGTAGCGCTCCACCTCCCGCACCAGTTCCGGCTCCTTCCCCACAGAGAGGTGACGTTCCACGTCCCCAGAGCCAGCGTCTGCTGCCCGGGTCTGGTCCGTCGGGGCCCCCTGACCTTCACTGCCACCCATGTGGCAGCGCAAGCGACCCCAGCGGTTCCTCCCACAGGTGGTGGGCCCATGGGCTGGAGAATGGGGAGCCACGTAGCTTGTTCGGGCTGTGCCCGGCCGGGCTCCGTGGCAAACCCGCCACCGGGCGCCGCCGACGAGCCCGCCGTCTGGGCCTGGCTCCAGACGGGGCCCCGGGCTTCCTCCGGGCAGGGTCACTCCATTTCTACCTTGTTTTTCCATTGGGGTTTTTGAACCATTCTTTGTCTGGCCCCTCACCTGAGACCACTTTGCCTTGGGAGACCCTACCAGGAGCACAAAGCTCCAGACAACACAGCCCTCAGGTTCACAGAGACACACAAACCTCTCCACCACGATAAGGTGATGGTTCACGGAGAAGAAGTAATGTAATGTAAAATAAAAAATGTAAAAAAAAAAAAAGTGACAAAACGTTGGGAAAAGTGTTAAAAATGTTGAAAAAAGCGCCAAAAACCACCATAAAAACGGAAGAAAATGTCAAAAATGTTTTGAGAAAGTGCCCAAAACTTTGAAATAGTGACAAAAATGTTGGAAAATAAGTGACAAATAGTCAGACAAAGCAACAAAAACAACAGAAAAAGTGATAAAAAAAAATTTCATAGTGGAGGGGAAGACAACACAAGGATTAAAGAGAGCAACGTGTACTTGTTGCACGTCTATGAGCTGTGATCAGTTCATTTCTTATTATCTTATTAGCTGGCAGAATTGAAGGTATCGTGTCCTAGATTTCCATTCGATGGTGTTTTTTGCGTCCAACGTCGCCTTCCAGGCAGCTAACCCTAAACATAACCATTGCCGTGCTGCCTGGAAGGCGAATTGGGGGGCAAAAAACACCAAGATTTCCCCTCCTGTTCCCTCCATACACATTTCCTGCCACAATGGACCTGTTTTCAGCTATTTTACCCCATTTTATGTCGACAGACTAGTGGACATTGTGCTTCATTTGAAACCAAGGGCTTAGGTTTCGTTTTAACATTTCGGGGGGGGGGGGGACACATTATATCGGGATCATTTGGAGCGTCATTACTTAACTTCTTGCATTCTGGTGAATAAAAATGTTTGGGGGGACATTTTTAGGCCTTTATTTTCACAGGACAGATGAAGACATGAAAGGGGAGAGAGAGAGGGGAATGACATGCAGCAAAGGGCCTCTGCGTCCAGGAGTAAACTTCTATATATGGGCGCCCGCTCTACCAACTGAGCTCACCAGGCCACTGGTGAATGTAATTTAATCTAAATTCGTATTGAATCTAATAAATTCTTCTCCTATATTGTTCAAAAACGTTCTGCATGTTCAAAACATCACGTTTCAGGATGTCTTTTTTTAGGAACCGTGTGCATCGTGTCACCTCGTTAAAGCCAAAGGCTCCAAAGTTTCAATCTACGTGAAAGTTTAGAGATCTCGACATTTCCGACCGCACTTGAAGGCAGCTTCATTTCACAGAGAAAGAAAAGAGACGGACGCACGCGTGCGCTGCAAGGTTGAAGGTTTAAATCGTGCGTTCGAGCCCCCTGAGCGGTTATTTATTTATATCAGTCCAGAAAAACGCGATTATGCGATCGCATAATTCAACGCATAATCAGCCAAAGTCCGCATATTCATGCGGGGGGGCCCGCATTTTTTAAAATACGCCGCACTTTCGCCGCATAAATTGCAGATTTCCGCGCAAAATATGCGGGGCTTGCATGATTTCATAACCCCCGCATTTTCGCTGCAATAAAGTCCCATAATATATCTTAGCAGGAAGTATGAAAAATGTTGCGTTTACTTCACACAAGAGCAGCCTTTTTCCCCTGTTGCCATGGGAACGTTATGAAGTAACGTGAACATCATCGAAAAGCAGGGTGTTGGGGGGGGAAATCACTTTTTTTTCTCTTTTTCATCAAACCAGTTTTTGCAAGTTCCCGCAATTTCATCGCATAAAATTGCATAAATATCATATAGCATATTCCATCGCTTTTTTTTAAGAAAATGTGCGGCATAATCAAGGATTTTTGCCCTCAACAATCACAAAAAAACAAATCTCTTGCATTTCCCCCTCCCCCCCAAAATATATGCAGCGATGGCCCAGTGGATATGACACATGCCGTTGGTGCAGGAGACCTGGGTTTGAATCCCACTGCGATACATCAACCAGTGTGTCCTTGAGCAAGGCACTTAACCCCTAGTTGCTCCAGAGGCGTGTTACCTCTGAGATGTGTAGCAACTGTAAGTCGCTTTGGATAAAAGTGTCAGCTAAATGACGTGTAATGTAATATGCCTCCAGAAACCATGTTAAATTCAGATGCAAACTACCCATTGGAAGATTTAATCAACACCATAAATGAAAAGTATGACTATAATATTGCATTGAATTCAGCAGATGTTTCTGTTATTTTGTCCAGCGCGTGTATACGGTGGCCCTAAAAATAAATCTTAAAGAAAATATTAAAGAAATCATGAACTTTCATGCCCTTTTTATTTGAGAGTGGAGACGTGTTTTGGAGTAATTCATTCCGATTGTTAAATATTGTATGAACAGTACAGTATGTTTTACTTATGAGGCATTCATGTGTTTCTTTGGAGTATCTGATTTTGTGTATTTTCCTATCGTTCATCTCCTTCTTTATTTGCATAAATATATGTTTCTGTTTATATATGACGACACAGAACGCGTTCAGCGCCCAACTAAAACCCAAAAAGCAAGCAAAAACAGAGCGGACGTCTCCAGTCAAAACAGAACTAACTAAACTCCGCTCACAGATCCGGACAAATATTTCCATGAGAAGAGACTCGGGTGTTACGTCACGTTAGATGACATAAAACTAAAATATACACGCGCACGTAAACATCCTGACGTTGATCTATGACAGGGGCGTCAAACTCATTTTCACTAAGGGCCAGACATGGACATTTTTATTGACCTGCTTTTATTTAATCGAACAAGGTCAAACATCTGTATTATTGCAGGTCTCACATAGTCTTCTCACGTACAGCTTGGTCGACATAAAGCCCCAAAAAATGTAACTTAGCATCAAAGAAAAAAGTGACACAAAAATATCAGAAAAAAATGCGACAAAAACGTCTGAAAAAGTGGCAAAAATGCTGAAAAAAGTGACAAAAACTTCATATAAAGCAACAAAGACTAGTTGGGCCAAAATGTATTATGAACCTAAATTAATATGCGGGGCCGGATCAAAATGTGCGAGGGGCCGGATTTGGCCCGCGGGCCTGGGGTTTGACACATGTTGATCTATGAAGGTGTGGAGAGAGTCTGAGTTCTGGCGCTGCAGCGCCGCCTGCTGGACGGCTCTGGGGGTCTCACTCGTCTCCTCGTTAACCTCGTGTGACCTGCAGGTTCTGCCAACATCAACGACCGGAGCATGCTGGGAAAGAGAGACAGCGAGGTGGCCGTGATCGTGGAGGACTCGGAGACGGTTGCCGCGGTAATGGACGGCCAGGAGTACCAAGCTGGAAGATACGCTCTGCAGCTCCGCCTCGAGTGCTTCAAGTACTGAAACATCCTGAATATCTATCTATCTATCTATCTATCTATCTATCTATCTATCTATCTATCTATCTCTCTGCTCTGTCTGTCTGTCTGTCTGTATCTGGTGCATCTTTGCAGATTTAACTTAAGGTGACAGTTGAAGATATGTAACATGATTTAAGAGAAGTTTAGGGGAAAGAGAAATCTTGCATCAACACTTATATAGGGCTGCAACTAAAGATTATTTTTATTGTCGATTAATCTGTTGATATTTGTCTCGATGAATGGATTAGTTATTTGGTCTCTAAAATGTCAGAAAATGGTGAAAAATGTGGATCAGTGTTTCCCCAAAAAGCACCAAGACGACGTCCTCAAATGTCTCGTTTTGTCCACAACTCAAAGATATTCAGTTTACTGTCCCAGAGGAGAGAAGACACTAGAACAATATTCACATTTAACAAAGCTAGAATCCGAGACATTGTATTTATATTTTCATAAAAAAATGACTCAAACTAATTAATCGATTATCAAAATAGTTGGCAATTAATTTAATAGTCGACAACTAATCGATTCATCTTTGCAGCTCTACGCTACATGATTTTTTACACTGCATACTTTGTATTTGCATGCAGCAGTGGTGATTTATTTATGAGTCTTTAATGCTTTTTATTTTGGTTGCATTAGATAATAATCTTTCATCTTAATCTCTAGTCGAGAGTAACAGATCTTAAATGTGCATGTCATTTTTATCATGTAGAAAGTAAGTAAGTCAAGTCTATAATATACAATTAATAAAAGACAAAAGAAAAACATAGGTACATCAAATCAGACGGCCTTAAAAACTCTCGTCTAACTAAAAGCCTTCAACTGCTTTTTAAAAGAATCAAGAGAATTTGAACAACGTAAAAGGATTTTAAGACTCGTAGCTGACAGTATCCACGGGTCTACGCTGATGGAAGCTGGTTCGACAGACCGAAGATGACCGATCAGACTTTTGTCTTCTTTAAGGAACCGTGTCCGTGTCCTCATCACTTCTGCTTCTTGTTACCAAACATCACAGCTCGCAATATCCTGCAGAGTTTCAGCATTTCCCCTCCTCCCCCCCTCCCCTCCCCTCTCTCTCTCTCTCTCTCTCTCTCATTTTCCCCTTCAGCTTGTATTGTTTGTGTTTGTGTGTGTGTGTGTGTGTGTGTGTGTGTGTGTGTGTGTGTGTGTGTGTGTGTGTGTGTGTGTGTGTGTGAAAAAAATTCTAACACACAACATCCTAAGTCCATCTTGTGTCAAGTTTTATGTTCTCCTGACATGTTTTTTTCTCTCTCACTGTCTCTCTCTCTCTCTGTCTCTCTCTTTGTCTCTCTGTCTCTCTCTGTGTGTCTCTCTCTCTTTGTATCTCTCTCTGTCCCTCTCTTTGTCTCTCTCTCTCTCACTCTCACTGTCTCTCTCGGTCTGTCTCTCTCTCTCTCTGTCTGTCTCTCTCTGTCTCTCTTTGTCTCTCTATCTGTCTCTCTATCTGTCCCTCTCTCTGTCTCTCTATGTCCCTCTCTTTGTCTCTCTCTCTCTGTCCCTCTCTCTCTCTGTCTCTCTCTCTGTCCCTCTCTCTGTCTCTCTCTGTCCCTCTCTTTGTCTCTCTCTCTCTGTCTCTCTTTCTCTGTCTCTCTGTCTCTCTCTCTCTCTGTCCCTCTTTTTGCCTCTCTCTTTCTCTTTGTCTCTTTGTCTCTCTCTGTGTCTCTCTGTCCCTCTTTTTGTCTATCTCTGTCTCTCTCTCTCTCTCTGTCTCTCTATCTCTGTCCCTCTTTTTGTCTCTCTCTGTCTCGCTCTCTCTCTTTGTCTCTCTCTGTCTCTCTCTCTCTCTCTCTCTCTCTCTCTGTCCCTCTTTTTGTCTCTCTCTGTCTCTCTCTCTCTTTGTCTCTCTCTGTCTCTCTCTCTCTTTGTCTCTCTCTGTCTCTCTCTCTCTGTCTCTCTCTCTGTCCCTCTTTTTGTCTCTTTGTCTCTCTCTCTCTCTGTCCCTCTTTTTTGTCTCTCTTTGTCTCTCTCTGTCTCTCTCTCTCTCTGTCTCTCTCTCTGTCCCTCTTTTTGTCTCTATTTTTCTCTCTCTCTCTCTTTGTCTCTCTCTCTCTGTCTCTGTCTCTCTCTCTCTGTCTCTCTCTCTGTCCCTCTTTTTGTCTCTATTTGTCTCTCTCTCTCTCTTTGTCTCTCTCTCTCTCTCTGTCTCTGTCTCTCTGTCTCTGTCTCAGGATGATTTTGGGCGCTCACACCGATCCCTCCATCGACGTGTCTGATCCCATCAGTGACCAGTTCTACAAGGAGGTCTGGATGGCCACCTGCGCTCGCAACGCCTCCATTTACCAGAAGGTCAGTCTGATGTTCATGTCACAATCACAATCACAATCAGAAAAAAGCAATAAATAGACCATGCGTTGAATTTGCCCTTGGTGAATGGTGAAAACATAAACAAACATATTAATCATTAATATGAAATAAACAATTAATACAGAAAACAAATATATACATACAAAATAACTATTTATATATTTACACATATAATAATGTGCAAAGAATATCTAGTATATGCAACAGTGTTGTATAAAGTACTAGAAAGCAATACTTGACTAAAAGTACAAGTATCGTACTAGAAAAAGACTTTGGTAGAAGTGAAAGTTACCTTTTAGAATATTACTTAAGTAAAAGTCTTAAAGTATCTGATATATACTGTACTTAAGTATCAAAAGTAATTTTCTTTTTTTTTTTAAAGCAAGCGGTTAGAACTTTTATTGTGAACTTTATTGTGGCTTTCTTATAGTAAAGCATAAAGCATATTCAGGGTTCCCATATCTTCTTACTCTCACTCATCAAATCAAAATCACATTCTTTTCTAGGACTTTTCAGGCACAATTCTCTTAAGTTTAAAGAACAAACAGCATATTTTTAGAGCTGACATCAATGTACAGAAACATTTCTTGCAAATACGGCCACGGGTGTCTGACGTTATCTTCATCACTACCCTGTTCACCAAGTTCACCGCTATCGTCGGGGTGGTCGTCTTTTAGTAACGAGTAACGAAGATGCTAATTGGAAATATAACGGAGTAAAAGTATACATTTTATCTAGGAAATGTAGTGGAGTAAAAGTGAAAGTTGACATAAATTTAAATAGCGAAGTAAAGTACAGATACGTGAAATTTCTACTTAAGTACAGTAACGAAGTATATGTACTCCGTTACATTACAACGCTGATATGCAATGGGCAGATGTAAAGTCCAGGGTGAAGGTTAGTGCATAGTGCCATGAAATGACATCACAGCGGCTGTCGTGCTCCCCAAGCTGTCGCGGCGCGTGGTCGTACACCTCCGAATTTTTAAGAGTCAGACTGTGTCTCATTCCGCATACTTCCGTCAGCACACACCGCTAATGGTCACTGACCACTTCCTGCCGTAGTGCCCACTTTGGATGGTTGGTATCGTCCCAAAAGGAACGCTTATGTTAAAACACTTACTGGAAACGACGAGCGGGATGAGAGTGACGAACGCAACACAAGTGAACGCGATTTTCCAGCCCGCCAAAATTACGGGCTTTCCTGTATGCAAATGAGTAGCGGTCGCTCGGCTCGCCGCCTCTCAAAATCTCAGAAAAATCTTTTAAACTGAACTTTGTTGATCAAAAAAAATCCCCGACAGATCCAGCAGCTGCACGGCCTATTTCTCGCTTAAAATGTTTTCAGGAACACGTTTCGGTGAACTATTTTCGTAAATTACGAGCTCGTATTCAGACCCACGTGACGCGTTCGTCCAATCAGCGGCCGATCAAGGGGCGTGGAGCCTCCCCCTTTCCGTTGTGTAGTAAAGATGGCGCCCGTTTAGTGCGAGTAGGGTCCATCGTTCCTCACTGAACTTTTTGACCGTTTTTAGGGGGTCATCCTGGTACTTTCAGTGCAGACTTTTTGCGTTATCTACACGATATACTTCAAAATAAGTGTTTGAGACACAGCCTCAGTGTTTGGTGCATTAGAAAAAGTGCAGTATTACCGGTAACACCTCATTCCTTTTTCTTTTTTTAAAAGTTAATATTTTTGGTTTACAATAAAGTATTTTCTTGATTGGCCTATACTTGTTGTTGGTGTCCCCTCATTGTTGCCACAGGCCATGAGCCGGTTTGTGACAATGCATAGTTTTCCTTTAAGATAACGTTTGGAGTCACAGCTGCTGGTCCCAGAAGAAGATGGGATTCAGCTGCAGCCTGAGAGGAAACTCCCAGAGCGTGAAATGTTCTCATTATTTAGAAAAAGAGCTTGAGTTTGCTGTTCTGTTTACCGCCTGAATTTGCAGCGATGGCAGCCAAAATGACTTCCAAAATGGCATCAGCTGAGGTTGTGAACAAAGCCTCCGTACCAGCAGTGCCGCTGCATGCACATGAACAACATCCCACTCGCTTTAATAACGCATAGTTGCTGAGTCTCACTTTCCTTAAAGCGCCCATATTATGCTCATTTTCAGGTTCATAACTGTATTTTAAGGTTGTACCAGAATAGGTTTACATGGTTTAATTTTCTAAAAACACCATATTGTTGTTGTACTGCACAGCTCTCTCTCACTGCTGCAGATCCTCTTTTCACCTGGTTTCTGTTTTAGCTACAGAGTGAGACCTCTTTTCTTCTTCTTCTTCTGTACTATCTTTGATTGCACTCGCACATGCTCAGAAGCTCAGATGTAGAGCATGTCAGCTAGCTAACTCTAGAGACAGTAAAAGAAAGCCTGTTTCTCCAACTTTGGTCAGTTACAAGGCAGGATTAGCTGGGAGACTTCTAAATGAGGGCGCACATGTAAGTAGTTCTTTTGTAGATTATGGTGAACTTGTGTGTGTTGTAGCAGTGCTTTGCTATTGAGAACGGCGTAGCATGCATACTAGCGTTAGCATGCTAACCGTTAGCTACGAGCTAACGGTTGCGGTTAGCCAGCTCATTTCGGACTGTGACGTCACAGTCCGAGCCGATTTTGAACAGCTCACTAGGAGACTGAAGGCAGGACACATTCAGAAACCGTATCTCACTCAGAACAGCATGGATGGATTTTTTTCAAAGTTTGTATGTGTGTGGAAGCACCAGAGACACAAAAGAACACCCCAAATCCCAGAAAAAGTGATTTTTTCATAATATGGGCACTTTAAATTAAAAGAAATTTGCAACCTCACCTCCAAATTGCACCGAGTCTACCGAACTATAGGTTGTAAGCAAAGCGCCCTTAAGCTGAGAGCCTCAGAACCAGTTCTCGATACTAATCCCTTGGTTGTCTCTCTGACTTGTCCGTCCTCTTCTCTTCAGGTTTTCCGTGTTCTTCCGTCCAGCGACGTGCGAAACATCGTGGAGCTGGAGGGCTACGTGGCCAAGCCGGGCCTGGACCGGGAGGACCCGGCCAAGGCTCAAGAAGAGCTGAAGAAGATCCGCGGCTTCGCGGTCCAGTTCCCTCTCCGGTTCCTGTGCGAGCAGAACCTGCTCCCCCCCATCGGCTCCAAGGAGGCCATGGTGCCCATGGAGACCTGGACCTGAGACGGAGAGACCCACCATGTGTGTTCATGTGTTCACGCGCAGCGCAGCTTATGGAAGACTGACGGGCTGATCAATCCCACTCTGGTGCCAGTTTGGAGGTCGTATTGGCTGAAAACAGGCTGAGCAGCCTATTTTTAAAACCTGCCACTGTTTCAAGGTTTTTTATTTATTTACTCCTTTTACAAATTTTTTTTATGGTTACAAAACCGACTAACAGCAGTTTGTTGGCGAGCCTCCCAGGCTTCGGATCACATTTGCTGCTCAAATGTGATTTGAAAGCTGAAGGAAAAAGCTGAATGATAATTCTAACTAGTGCAGTAAATACCTTGATCTTGGCGCAGTCCGGCCGTGCATCTTCCCACAGAAACATCATCCGTCTGAACTACCTTTTAGAGTTTAAAGGACAGCTCGACAGTTTCTTTACCGTATAACATTTTGGTTATGAGATGCAAATGTCTGACCTACTTATGCCTCTGCATGGGTCTCACTTTTGGTACCGGTAGTTTTCTATATTTCAGGTAGTTTTCTCTATTCCCCCCCCCCCATACTGGGTGGGATTCTTTTTATTTTTTGGGCATTTCTGCCTTCATTGGATTTTTTTTATTTTATTGGATAGGAAAGCGAGAGAGATGGAGAAGACATGCAGGAAAACCGCCACCTTCTGGACCCTTCTGCATCGAGGAATAAACCTCTGCACATGTGCGCCTGCTCTACCAACTGAGCTAACCGGCCACAAGTAGGCGGGATTCTTAACTGATCGCCATAGCGCCAGAGAGTGAAACTGTCACGGCACTTCAACGCGACACTCTGAAAATCCTTTCATCAGCAAACAAACAAGAGGGGCGTCTGCACTCCATCAACGGTACGCCGTAGTTTTGCAGGCTGCCATTATTTCAAATATTATAGTATAATATAGTATTGACGGTCGCTTGGCTATTTAGAAATGTCTGTTCGCGCAAGATGTCCCGTGAAGAGTGAATTCTCTCGGACCAATCAGTGGCCTGCAGGGTTTTAACTCCACTTTCTAGTATCGACTCAGCTCACTTCACAAAAGCGCTGGAACTACCGATTATTTTCATCTGTTGATTATTTTCTGGATGAACGGATTAGTTGTTTGGTCTCTAAAAAATGTCAGAAAACGGTGAAAAATTTGGATCAGTGTTTCCCAAAAAGTCCTCAAATGTCCTGTTTTGTCCACAACTCCGAGATATTCAGTTTACTGTCACAGAGGAGAGAAGAAACTCAAAACATTCACATTTTAGATTTAATTTTTTTTATAATAAATGACTCAAACCGATTAATATATGATCAAATACTCGGCGATTCATTTAATAGTTGACAACTAATCGATTAATTGATTAATCTTTGCAGCTCTATTTCAAACCTCGACCAAAAAAAATATATTTTTGCTATTACTATTTTAGGACCAATATCAGGAGTTTCAAAAGTAAACCCTTAGGTGTAACAAACCGTAGTTTTCCTTTAAGATAATGTTTGGAGTCACAGCTGCTGGTCCCAGAAGAAGATGGGATTCAGCTGCAGCCTGAGAGGAAACTCCCAGAGCGTGAAATGTTCTCATTGTTTAGAAAAAGAGCTTGAGTTTGCTGTTCTGTTTACCGCCTGAATTTGCAGCGATGGCAGCCAAAATGACTTCCAAAATGGCATCAGCTGAGGTTGTGAAGGTTGTGCCGCTGAATGCACATGAACAACATCCCACTCGCTTAAATAACACATAGTTGCTGAATCTCACTTTCCTTAAATTGCATCCCTGGTTCCTCCACTTGCTTCCCTTCCTCGCGTCTTAGTCTGTCCCACCGAGGAAACACGGGAGAGACGCAAGGAAATAATTTGTGACGAGAGGAAACGAGGAAATGTGTTTTTAGAGGGATGAGACCTCCTTTCCTCTAAAGCAGGGGTCTTCAACGCTTTTTAAGCCAAGGACCCCTTAACTGAAAGAGAGACAGAGCAGGGGCCCCCTACATATATTGCGTAAGGCGGCCTAAAGCCTTTATACATACCTTTTTTTTTTGCATAGAATACTAAGCTATTAAAATAGCCTATAATTTGTTGGCATAATTTTATAAATCATAAACGATTCCCTTCCGGGAAGTCTGCTCTCTGTATCCTCGATCATAGCTCCTCGGACTCTCTGTATCCTCGCTCATAGCTCCTCAGAGATCCCTTCACCCTCTATCCTCGATCATAGCTCCTCAGAGATCCCTTCACCCTCTGTCCTCGATCATAGCTCCTCAGAGATCCCTTCACCCTCTATCCTCGATCATAGCTCCTCAGAGATCCCTTCACCCTCTATCCTCGATCATAGCTCCTCAGAGATCCCTTCACCCTTTCTCGATCTGATAGCTCCTCAGAGATCCCTTCACCCTCTATCCTCGCTTGGCTCCGTCAGAGATCCCTTCACCCTCTATCCTCGATCATAGCTCCTCAGAGATCCCTTCACCCTCTATCCTCGATCATAGCTCCTCAGAGATCCCTTCACCCTCTATCCTCGATCATAGCTCCTCAGAGATCCCTTCACCCTCTATCCTCGATCATAGCTCCTCAGAGATCCCTTCACCCTCTATCCTCGATCATAGCTCCTCAGAGATCCCTTCACCCTCTATCCTCGATCATAGCTCCTCAGAGATCCCTCCTCCATCCTCCCTCCATCCTTGCTCCTCGGCGCAGGAATAAGAGCTTTGAGATGAGATATCGATTAAGAGAAGTGAGATTCAGCCAGTTTCATTGGGAAAAATCGTGGAGACTCTCATTGAGACCCATTGTTTTTCAAAACACACATGCAAACACACATGTGGACCGGCAGACGCTGAACTCGACAAGCTGGGCCTCATGTTTACAAGAAGAAGAAAAAAGAAGGAAAAATGGAAGTGATCAACTCCGAGGCCTGACAGGCCTCCCCCCTGCACCCCTCACCAACAAGCTATTACTCCTTAAGTTAAAAAAAAAAAAAAACTGCTTAAAACGACGGCTCGCTCCTTCATTCTCCAACACGGCTATGCAACGTCCAGGGCCCGGCAACCGCTGCTCTGACTCTTCTGTGTTGAGAGTTTGACAAAGACACTAAGAGAAAAGAGAGAGAGAGAGAGAGAGAGAGAGAGAGAGAGAGAGAGAGAGAGAGAGAGAGAGAGAGAGAGAGAGAGAGAGAGAGACTTTAATGAAGACGGCGGTGCAGAGAAGGGGACGAAGAACCGGACGGAGCGCTCAGCCGTTTCGTATCTCTGAAGCCCTGCTTTTAATATTAATGTCAAACGGGAAATCACAAGTGCCAAAGATGATGTTAATACAGTACATACATTCATTTACATTCCTCATGCTGTGGGTTCTACATTCAGCCTTAAGTGACCTGTTTTCATTCTCTGATCTGGTCTTTGTAATTCTTTTGGTGACACTTTATTTTACATTTTGCAAGTTCTTGGGAAGCTTTCTGGAAAGAACTGTAATTCGGAAGTAATAACAGAATAGGGGAAATGTTTTTATTTATTTAATTTTTTTTATACCCAAGTCAAAATGTGTACAGAAGCGTAGTTCTGCCACGCCTGAAAAAAGAAAAACGTATCAGTATCACGTTAGTAGCCTACGTATATAACAAGATTTTTATCACGTTATAATGTGAAGAGTTTCACATTATAACAATAAATTATAACTTGATAAGTTTGTATGTTGTAATAACATGAAAATATCTTGTTATAACAATAAACCTTTCACATAATAAAGTTTTTCTTTTTGAGGCGTGGCAGTACTACACTTTCCTAAGTATGTTGCTGATTTATAATTTATAATAGTATATAATATATTTTTTTGCCTGTAGACAGATATCTCATTTTGACCTGCTTTGCGCGGACTAAAAGACTCTAAATTACACTTTTAGTTATTGAGAATTATGTGTGTACAAATATAACTTTTCAGGAAACTGCCAGGAAATTACAGACTTGAATCAAGTGTTACGGTTCTTGTTTTTAAACTGCATAACCCACAGATTCATGCATGAAATGTTTATTACAATGCTGCGTTTCATTCAAAGCGGGCTATAGCGACAGGCAACTTCAACATTTAAGCGGCTGTAAGCGCAAAACCTGCAGCACCTTTTGTTTCTGTTTTCCCCAAGTGACCAAAAAAATCAGTTTCTGCAGGTTTAAGATTATTGATAAATTCAAAGATCTAACTCCAGTTAAAGATTAACAGTTATTTTAAAAGTTAGTAACATTGGTGTGCAGCTTTCACACGGTTGACCCTCGTGTTGTCTTCCTGTCGACCGTGCAACTTTTAATTTTTCTGGGTCAACATTTAAAATTACAACTTTTTTTGGGGGGTCGTCACTATAGTATATAGTATAATATAGATATTGGTCTGGATTAGTTTTATACTTTTGTTGCTTTTCCTGATGTTTTTGTCGATATTTCCCGGCGTTTTTCAAGCTTTTACGGCGTTTTTGTCCCTTTTTTTCCAAGTTTTTTGTCACTTTTTCCCTGCATGTTTTTGAAGTTAGTTCCAAATTATTTTGTCACTTTTTTTCGATGTCTTTGTCAATTTCTTCATCGAAGTTTTTGTTTTTTCCCCACGTTTTTGAAACTTTTTTCACAACATTTTTGTCTCTTTTTGTCTTTTATAATTTTTTTTCCAAATGCTGTCAAATTGAATAAAACACCTAAATTCAATGCAAGTAGTGAACTGATCGTTTATTTTACATGTAAAGAGCGTTGTAGAGAACCATCCATGTTACTTTTTTTGACTATTTGGTTGAAAGAAACCCACGTTTCGGATATAGAAACTTTTTGAAAATGGGTCAAATTTGACCCGAGGACAACAGGAGGGTTAAACTCAGATCCATCAGTATTTTGGAAAACGGTCGTCTCTAGATTTCCAATTTTGAAGCCGCTTGAAACGCAGCATCGATGTTTCTTAGTGTCTTCCTCGTTGGTCTGTGGGTGATCTGCATGAAGTTGTTCTGTGCTATAAATTCGACCCACGATGCTCGTAGCTGACAGCATGACAGCAGCTCGTTTGCCATTAAACGGATAAAAAAAAAAAAAGCATGAACTCTGCAAACTGAATGATTGCCTTTAAAGCCATGGACATTATTGATGCTAAACAGTGTGCCTGTCCAGAAGCTGTGTGTCGTCCAGATGCAACTGAACTTTCTCTACTGTTAATATTGATGGAAAATGGGACCTTAAATGTGCTCTTCTTTTTATCTCCCTCTCTACCTCCCTGTGTTTCTACCTCCTGCTCCGGTTCATGTTTTTAATCTTTGTGATGAAATCAGATTTAGAAAATTCTGAAATATTTGCAGCTACCACCACCCCAAATTTAGTATAGTTGTTGTTGAAAAGGCGAACAAAGTGCTCATGCAATGCCAGCTTGTTTACATCTAAAACAGATTATAAAGAGATCGAACAACTGAATTCCCCTTACGGAGATAGGATGAGATCATCGGCAAAGAAGTTGATTTGGATGGAAATGTTTTCTGTGCATCCAGGATAACTGAATTTAAATAACGCATTCTCATGAACTGGTATGTACAATATAGTACGAAAATGTATGCACAGCAATACGTATGGTATTCTACGACATTAGCCGGCTGGTCACGTGAAGCCGGCTACAGAGCTCCATCGTATCAGCAGCGGTTGGTAGTTGAGTAGTCTCGCATTTTGCACACAAAGCCTCCACAAAGCCTTCCGGGATGAGAGAAAAACGTGCTCTGGTTGATTGGCATTTTTTTTTTAAACCAATCACAATCATCATGGGCGCAATAAGCGCCGGACAGAGCCACGATGCCGCTGCAAAATAGCCTCGGGAAGGAACTTGTTTTGGTGCAACGTGTACGTTCAAAAGTTGTTTTAGTCGTGCGACAGAAAACTCCGATTGGACAGATAGTCTAGCTAGCTGTCTGGATTTACCCTGCAGAGATCTGAGGAGCAGTTAACCATAGTCCTCACAAATCCACCGGAGGTTAGAACGCCAACACAGAGACAGAGGAAGGGGACGGACATCCGGCCGAAAAGGAGGACAAGATCGTGGTTTGGATTAAAACACTCCCGAGGAACAAACGCGTTTCCTGGGTGAAAGTCTTTTGAAAGTCTTTTTTTTTTTCGCGAAGTGAACTCTGCTCCCTGCAGTCAATGTGCTGCTGACAGCAATAAATACGTTGAATGCAGACGAATTCCAGTGCTGTACTTTTCGTAGCTATATATGTACGAATGCTTCATGAGAACAGGCCTGATTTAAACCACAGATGTGTATACAGTTTTTGTTTTAATTCTTTTTTTAGTAATCAGGAACGCAGACATGCAATGCACATGGATTGATAGCAGGTGTAAACGGTCAGCGGTCACCAAGGAGCTTGAACCTGAAGTGTCGAGGTTGAGAAACACTGACGTTTTCCTGTCTTTTCTCTGTCCTTTCTCTGTCTGACTTGAATCACTGTGTCTCTATACAAATGCACTATTTGCACAGACTGTTGTTTTCCCCATTGCGACCCCTTAAATGATCCGCATCATCACGTCATGCGTCGCTTTTTGTGAAATGATGGCATAAATAAACAATGTAATAATAAGTCATCAAAACGGATCTGGTCTTCATGTGTCATTCATACCACGGGTGGAATATAACGTACATTTAACTCAAGCGCTGTTCTTAAAGGGACAGTTCTGATGTTTCTCAGTGTGTTTTTGTGTGAGCTGCTGCTCCATAGTCAGTGTGTTAGCTACGGTAGATGGTGGTCGGCACGACAACAGTTTGGAGAGGCAGGCAAGAGCACCGACACGGAAGCTAAGTGAGCAATGTCCTGCAAGATAAAAGTCACCACAGGAATATTTCAGTAAATGAAAGACATTTTATCAGTCTGATGTGTGAGCGTCTTCATCACACCTTCATCATCATCCTCCTCCTTCTTCTTCTACACTCACTGAATACTTCTCTCTCTCGTCTCCTCTCTCTTTGCACTGGTTTTTAATAGAGATGTTCCGATACCAGTATCGGTATCCGCTCCGATACTGCCTAAAACGCTGGTATCGGGAAGTACTGGAGTTTATCTCATCCATACAGGGATAGTAGTATACAGCAGTTATACATCATATCACATCCATACAGGGATAGTAGTATACAGCAGTTATACATCATATCACATCCAGACAGGGATAGTAGTATACAGCTGTTATACATCATATCACATCCATACAGGGATAGTAGTATACAGCTGTTATACATCATATCACATCCAGACAGGGATAGTAGTATACAGCTGTTATACATCATATCACATCCATACAGGGATAGTAGTATACAGCTGTTATACATCATATCACATCCATACAGAGATAGTAGTATACAGCTGTTAAAACATAATAAAATATATGACACACTGGTATCGGATCGGTACTCGGTATCGGCCGATACGCAAGTTCAGGTATCGGAATCTGTATTGGGAAGCAAAAAATGGTATCTGGCCATCTCTGGTTTTTAATCATTAGTCACCAAAGTGAGAAACGTGTCAGTGATGAAGATGAAAACAGCTTTGTCCACCGTCCCAAATCTCTCCCTCCTGCAGCTCTCATGTGTGCCACTAGATGGCGCCACCGAAACATAATCTGTTAGAACAGTCTTACAGTTGGTCAGTCTAACAAGCTGCTATAAACTAGGCCTTTGTGAAGCTTATAAAGTTCAGATAAGAGTTAAAATTACTTTGTGGTTATTTTTGAGGCTTTAAACCTGCAAAAAACGCAATGTTCTTAGTCTGTAGAAGTGTGTGTGTGTGTGTGTGTGTGTGTGTGCGTGCCCGATCGTGTGTGTGTGTGTGTGTGTCTCTTTTAGAATCAGTTCTTCATCAGCTGTGCAGACAGCAAAACAGTTTTCAACAAGATAGACGACGCTATTGCCGAGCGCATCATCAGAGCATCTAGGTAACACACTCTCTCAGACACACACACACACACACACACGTATGTGATGTACTGTCGTGTGTGGGAAATACCTGCCTTAGCACGACATCACAGATTCAGGTGTGTCCTGAGAACTTACTGTCTGTACTGGCGTCACATACACAGAAGATGGCCACATTATATTAATTGCTGTTTACCGCTTAGAACATACAATTAAGAGTTATTAGCTCGTTAAGTGAGATTACATTTAGTTTTTCCGCTCATGGAGTGATTCATGCATCGAGACTTGAGAGCATGTACAGACGGAAACCTGACTAAGGATGTTTTGACTTCTGAGTTATAGCGGTTAGGTTTGTTTTTGCAGCCATTGCACTGAAGCAATAACACACTCCTAAGTGTCCTGATTATTTTCATATCTCAGGACTGCAGATGGAAATGAGCCAGGAGACAGTTCTGGTGCGATACATCTCGTCTCCTTTGTGTGAGATTCATGTTTTTGTACCGTAAGTGATCTATATTCTCGCATCGCCAGCTCTGTCTCCACAGCGCTGTGGAGGAAGGTCTGGCTACACCGCAGGTGCATTCTGGGATAAGAGGAAACTCTGGGTTGTTAGCATTTCTTTAAACCAATCACAATCGTACCGCTAAGCTCTGGACGCAGCATTCTGGAAAAGGAAATAATTGCATTTCTTAAAACCAATGACAACGGTCTTGGGCGGCGCTACGCTCCGGAGGCAGCGACGCCGGCTCTGCTAAATAGTCTCGGGAAGGAACTTGATTTGGTGGAAACATTTGCAAAAGAAAACGCCACATACAATATTAAAATGAAGTTAACTGTTGACACAATAGGCCCACCAGAGGCCTTCCTGTTTAGCGCTAGGCTAACTTGAATGGGGATTAAATGATTTCATTAATCGTGCGGCTCTTCTAGACTTTCCAAAAGTTATCGGGACAAAATGGATCAAATTCTGACAGGGAAATGAGTCATTTCGCGGGGGGGGGGGCTGTGACGCTAAAATGTATCCACTGATTTACAGGCGTCTCCACTGATTTAAAGACGTATTTTTCGCACACGTAAGCCCCGAGGGGAAAAAGTTGCAACTCCATCGTTTGGCCGCTATGTTCAATTTGTTTCCAAGCCCGGCGCACTTCACTTCCTGAGTTCTACAGGTTGAAAGGGCAGGTACAGTTCATGAAACGGTTCCTGGTGGAACATGGAAAGAGGAACCTTTTCTGTGTGGCTGTGTGGCTGTTAGGCTGCGGCTTCTGCTTGCGCCTCTCGTGTATCACCATTACATTTGAGGAAGCACCCGATTTTGAATTTTGAATAAATAACTCAGTGATATCTGAAAAACCCCACAACATTTAACAACACGTACTGCTGTTCTAAATAGATTTCCAAATCCCCAAAAGACTCGTTAAACCATCTGAAAATCTGTTGCACATTAAAAAAAATCAAAAGCTGTATTCCAAAAGGAAGAAAAGTAACACGCTGATCGAGTTGCAGTGTTTAATTGTGCAAACCGACATATAAGGGCTATGTCTCAGGTCGTTAAATTGCATTCACGTTTCCTTCAATTGCTTCCCTTCCTTTCGAGGAAACTATGCGAGGAGAGAGGAAACAAGGGAAACGTGTTTTTAGAGAGCTGAGACGTCCTTTCCTCCTGAAGCGTCACAGGAATTCATCGGCTGTATTGGCGGAGTTAGCAACGGCTTCCAGTAAGGCTGCTCTCTGTATCCTCGATCATAGCTCCTCAGAGATCCCTCCTCTATCCTCCCTCCTCCATCCTCAATCCTCCACCCTTGCTCTTTCGGGGTAGGAATAACAGTCCCTCCAGAAAAACGTGATTATGCGATCGCATAATTCAACGCATAATCAGCCAAAGTCTGCATATTTATGCGGGGGGGGGCAAAAATTACCGATTTCCACACAAAACATGCGGGGCTTGCATGATTTCATAATCCCCGCATTTTCGTTGCAAAAAAGGTCACATATATCTTAGCAGAAAGTTGAATAATGTTGCGTTTACTTCACACAAGAGCAGCCATTTTCCCCTGTTGCCATGGGAACGTTATGAAGTGACGTAATTACGCGACGTGAACATCATCGAAAAGCAGGGTGTTGGGGGGGGGGGAGAATCACTTTTTTTTTCTCTTTTTCATCAAACCGCAATTTTTGCAATTTCATCGCATAAAATTGCATAAATATCATATATAGCATATTCCATCGCATTTTTTAAGAAAACGTGCCGCATAATCAGGGATTTTTACCCTCAACAATCACTAAAAAACTCTGCATTTTTCTGGAAGGATTGGAATAAGAGCTTCGAGACAGCCTTCACGAAGGAGGGCCCGGAACGACCTCCGGTTCAAGCGAGGAGATATCACATAAGAGACTTGAGATTCAGCCATATTTAACCTGGAACAGGTGTGCAATTCTTATTGGATAATTGGTTGAATGGGATTTCAAATCTATTGGTTAATGGATCAAAGGGTGGGAGGGCCCACACCCTCTTCACTGTAGACACAGATATCTGTTAAAGTTACAGAAACAACAGAAAGCACAAGGGCTGCATCCATCAAGTGTAATAAATGATGTTTGTTACCTATCCAATATGTCGTATTTTCAATTATTCAATCAAAATTATGCATTAATATTCTGCTTGTAACAAAATAGAAACGACTTGTAATAGTGCAGCCAGGTGGTTTAAAGCTGGAAAGCCCTTCAGAGCAGCGGTATGTTTCTTAAAACAGCCTTTAGGAAAATCAGAGGCTCGTCTGTGTGACCGGGACACAAACTGGAGCTGGACAGATGAGGGGGGGGCTGATGTCACCAATTAAATGTCCCTCTGATGTGACATTAGGACATAAATGAAGCATGAAAATGTCCCCTGGGGGGGCAGGGTGGTCGCCCCCAATGTGACTGTGACGGTGACCTGCAGCTCAGTCTTGATTGATTACCACTTAGTTTGTCCTTAATGTGCTTCCATACCGAAACAGACAGCTGTGTAATAAATGTGCCTCTTTTTTTTGCTATCACACTTAAGGTGTGTGTGTGTGTGTGTGTGTGTGTGTGTGTGTGTGTGTGTGTTTCTGTGTGTCTGTGTATATGTGTGTGTGTGTGTGTGTGTCTGTGTGTATGTGTGTGTCTCTGTGCGTGTGCGCGTGTGTCTCTGTGTGTGTGTGCGCGCGCACACGTGCACAACACATTGTGGGCGTCTCTGTCTGTGGCGCAGCCTCCTCGCAGACAGGCCACTCCCGAGGAAGCGCGCTGCTGTTCCGCCCCACAGACGGACGGATTGACGGACGGACGCTGCTGTGTGTGTGCGCTCTCTGCCTTCTCTCCCTCGATCTCTGTGCGCGTGCGCTTGTGTCACCCCCCCCCACCACCCCACCCCCGCCCCCCAGTCCCTTCCTGTCCTGTCCAGATTGGGTTGTCGAGGTGGAGGTATGTAGCGCCGGATTCAGCGCGCCGAGCAGCATGTAGCACCTGGAGCGCCGCGCACATCGCCTCCCTGCCGCGCTGCTCCTCCGTCTTCTCAACCTCCCGGAGCGGTCATTTCTAGGCTACTCTCGGGAACACGAGGATTTTGGGGGGTTTTTTTTGGTTGGGGGTGGTGGGTGGGTAGGGGGATTTATTATTTATTTAATTTAGAGGACTGTTTGTGTGTATTCATCCCCCCCCCCGCCGGTCTGCACCTCTCGGTCGATGGTCGTTGAGGAAGCTTCCATCTTGAGTCCTGTGTCTACCGAGAGCACCATGGCGAGCGACTCCCCTGCGCGGAGTCTGGACGAGATAGACCTGTCTGCACTACGGGTAAATGTCTCCCTCTGTGTGTGCACGTGCATGTGCTGTGTGTGTCTGTGTGTGTGTGTGTGTGTGTGTGTGTGTGTGTGTGTGTGTCTGTCTAAGTGTGCGAGTTTCCTCCTTTCTCCTCCTCAACCTCACCCATTCCCTCCTTTCCCAAGCACCACCGGTGTAGGGATGCGTCTCCCGGCGCTTTCCTCTTCTTTCGCTGCCGCCCGCCTTGATGGTGTGCGTGCGCGTGCATGTTAACTGTGTGTGTGTGTGTGTGTGTGTGGGGGGGGTCTGTAGTGCTCGTGCACGGCGGCCAGTGATTGAGAAAATCAGGTCGGATGTCAGAATGCGTGCCACCGCTCCTGTTGTTGTTTGTTGATGTTTTTTTCTTAACAATTGGGACGTGATGTAATGAGGCCCTGAGCTGCTGCTGTGCGCGCGTGCACACACCCTTGTGCGCGTGCGTCAGACGGCATAATAGAGGCCGCTGTGTCTGTAGCCTACTATGTGGGGCAGATGTTAAGCTGCCAGCTCACTGACAGATTCACCACACACACACACACACACACACACACACACACACACACACACACACACGCCGTTAATAATAGCGATGATAACTGCAACAGCAGCGAGTTCCGCCATTTCGTGATGTTGTGGCGACAGCAGCATTGCATCGCAGCGGCTGTTTGTGGGTCTGTGCGCGTGTACGTGCTCGCCCTTTGAAGATGAGAGGTGTGCAGAAGGAGACACTGTGTGTGTGTGTGTGTGTGTGTGTGTGTGTGTGTGTGTGTGTGTGTGTGAAAGATAAGGAGACAGTGATGTTACATTCAGAGAAATATAAATGTACAATTTCTTATTTGGATTCAGCTGCTTTTCTTAAGATGAACTACATGATTGTGTGTGTGTGTGTGTGTGTGTGTGTGTGTGTGTGTGTGTGTGTGTGTGTGTGTGTGTGTGTGTGTGTTTTTCTGGACAGCTCTTACTTCTTTTCTCCTCCTTTCGCCTGCTGCTTACGCAACACAGTCCTACCTGCAGAGCAACACTCAAGTCTGGACATGATCGACCGTGTGTGTGTGTGTGTGTGTGTGTGTGTGTGTGTGTGTGTGTGTGTGTGTGTGTGTGTGTGTGTGAGTGTGAGTGACAGATACAGACAGACAGGAGGATCAAGAAAAGATGTGCTCAATCTTGTAAAAGAGAGAATCCTTGCTCTCTTTTCCCTCTGTGGCATGACGACTGGAAATTAGGTCACCCAGGACGGATTGGAGAGAGCTGGGGGACATTTAAGTGTGACGCAAAGCCTGTCGCAAGCACACACACATCCTGTTTCATGTCCCAAAATGATCTCTGATCATCGTCTCCTCATGTTTGACCCTGTCCTCGCCTTCTTCATTCACCTCTTGGTCCTCCTCCAGCTGACTGAAGCCCGTCGGAGGTTATTTAACCCGTCAGGAAGCGCGTTAACGGACTTTAGAGTTCAAACCGAGCGAAACGGCGCTCGTGTCTTTTCAGACAAAATGCAAATCATTCAGGAAGGACACAGAGTGCATTTTAATATTCCCCCAAACAAAAACAAACCGGTTTTTATTTCCAACTAGGACTGCAACTAACTATTATTATCATTGTTGATTTAATCTGTAGATAAGTTGTTTGGTCTCTAAAATGTCAGAAAACGGTGAAAAATGTGGATCAGTGTTTCCCCAAAAAGCCCCAAGATGACTTCTTCAAATGTCTTGTTTTGTCCACAACTCAAAGATATTCAGCTGACTGTCCCAGAGGAGAGAAGACACTAGAACAATATTCACATTTAACAAAGCTGGAATCAGAGATTTTTTTTTTTTTAAACTTTCTTTTCAGAAACAATGACTTAATTGTTGACAACTAATCATTTCATCTTTGCAGCTCTATATTACAACCTGGCTCTTTGTCGTTGGGGTGTGTGTGTGTGTGTGTGCCACATCTCAACAACAAAAAGAAAAGAAGAGTCCAGCTGGTCAGGAACATTAGCGCTCACTCACTCACTTTGTTTTAAACAAATCAACTGTTTAGTCATATTATCCAAACCACTGATATGGAAATGTAGTTCTTTCTGCCCTTTTTCGGCCCTTAACCCCCAAAATGTCTGTCAGAAATATGCACTGCGTACAAAAACTCATATCAAATCATAGAAAAAAGGCCATGTAAGTCCAATAAAACTAAGTGTGGACGCATCCTCGTCAGACAAACGACAGCAGCAACAGTCAGGGCCGGCCCTAGACTTTTTGGGGGGCCCTAAGCAGGATTTGGTTTTGGGGGACTCTCCACATTGTAACATGTTGCCACTGCACTTGGCACTAAACCAACTTGTGTATTGTAAATATTAGTTTAAGCACTCATAATGTACAAATACGCATTTAAAGACTAATGTGAGACCAATTAGCAGCAACGCTATCTTTAAATAGACTGGCTCTATTGTGAGACATTTCAAGCACTCTTGGGGGGCCCCCCCTCTGGTAGCCATGGGGCCCTAAGCAGACGCTTAGTTCGCTTATGGGTCGGGCCGGCTCTGGCAGCAGTGTTTTTTTTACAAAAGCCTGAAACCACCTACAGTTGGATTACCTGACAGAATCGAAGGTGGAGGTAGTGTAAAGTTATTAGAGAGCCTTCAAACTGTGGCTGCAACTACCGATTATTTTCGTTGTCGATTAATCTGTCGACTATTACATTTTGCATCAGCTCCGTTTTTAGCATGCGTGTGGTCCTACAGTTGGTTAGGGAAGTAACAGGCGTGTGTGTGTATGTGTGTGGGCTTGTTTAACTATATTCGTGGGGTCCAAAAACCGGGAGTCCAGTGTACTTGTGGGGTCCCGACAGCTTTGTGGGGCCAAAATGCTGGACCCCACAAGGTTAAAGGGCTGTTTGAGGGTTAAGACTTGGTTTTAGGATTAGGGTTATAATTAGGTTATGGTTAGGGTGAGGGTAAAGGGTTAAGGTTAGGCATTTAGTTGTGATGGTTAGGGTAAGGGTTAAGGTTAGGCATTTAGTTGTGATGGTTAAGGTTAGGGTAAGGGTTAAGGTTAGGCATTTAGTTGTGATGGTTAAGGTTAGGGTAAGGGTTAAGGTTAGGCATTTAGTTGTGATGGTTAAAGTGATGGTTCGGAGTAATTTCACCCTAGGGTCCTTTGCACCATGACCTCGAGCCAAACAACCCCCCCAGAAGCTTTTTTCACCTGGGTCTAACATTGGGAGAGTTAGCGTAGAGTAGCGTAGAGTAGCATTAGCCGCTGAATAGCTTAGCGCAGAGGCTAATGGATCCGAAGTGTCTCTTAACATTACCTCACTAATAATGCCCGAAATGATACCAAAGGTCTACACTAGTATATATAGGTTATGTACTCATAAAACGATGGATTGTAAAGTTTGTAAGTACACCAGAAGTTTATGTAAATAACACTTGCCTGCTGGCTTCTGCTCTCTGCTGCTGCTGCTGCTGCTGTTACTACCGGGCAGTAAGAGCGCTTAGGGACATCTACAAATTACAACACCGAAAAGAGATGCAACAAAAATATTTATTAATTTAATGATTAAATAAGGTAATGTCTCCAAACTTACCTCAATTATTACTTGTCTCCTGCTAGTTATACTACAGCACTTACTTTAAAAAATAAGTTAAATTAAAAAATATTTTGTTGCATCTCTTTTCGGTGTTGTAATTTGTAGATGTCCCTAAGCACTCGTCTTACAGCAGCAACAACAGCAGCAGAGAGCAGAAGTCAGCGGCAAGTGTTATTTACATAAACTTCTAATTATTACAAATATCCATCACCACTGAGAGCATAACCTAATGTACTAGTGAACGCTAGTATCATTCGAATTAATAGTAGGGTAATGTTAATAACCATTCCATCAGCCTCTAATTATTCAGCGACTAACGCTAACTTCAATGTTAGACGTGGAATTAAGCTTTCTGAAGGGGTGTTTGGCTCGAGGTCATGGTGCAAAGGACCCTAGGGTGAAATTACTCCGAACCATCACTTTAAGGTGAGGGTAAGGGTTAAGGTTAGGCATTTAGTTGTGATGGTTAAGGTTAGGGTAAGGGGCTAGGGAATGCATTATGTCAATGACGGGTCCCCACAAAGATAGTGCCACAAGCGTGTGCGTGTGTGTGTGTGTGTGTGTGTGTGTGTGTGTGTGTGTGTGTGTGTGTGTGTGTGTGTGTGTGTGTGTGTGTGTGTGTGTGTGTGTGTGTGTGTGTGTGTGTGTGTGTGTGTGTGTGTGTGTGTGTGTGTGTGTGTGTGTGTGTGTGTGTGTGTGTGTGTGTGGTGGTGGCGGCGTCGTCGGCGTGCATTAGGTGCAGTCTTCCAGGATTAGATGTAGTTCTGTTTGACCTTGAGTGAAGGAACACTGCTTTTTAAGCTAATCCCCCCCCCGGAGGCTCCGCTCTAATAGTCTACACACACACACACACACACACACACACACACACACACACGCACAGGTGTTTCAAGATCAAGATCTCTGTTATTGAATTTTAATCAGCCTGAAGTTATCTCCTGTGTGTGTGTGTTTTACCTGCATGTGTGTGTGTGTGTGTGTGTGTGTGTGTGTGTGTGTGTGTGTGTGTTTTACCTGCATGTGTGTGTGTGTGTGTGTCTGAGTTCACCTGCTGGCCTTCCTCTGGGTTTCCTCGGTCATTGTCAGCGGTAAATCTCTTCATTGAACTCTGTCTGCAGATGTTAAAGTGGGATTTTAAGGCAGGGCCAGGCTAGCTTAGCTTCTGTACGCTAACTGGCTGCTGGATGTAGCTTCATATTTCCAGCACAGAGACATGGGATCAATCTTGTCATCTAACTCTTGGTAAGAAAGCTAATATGTGTTTTTTTTCTTCCCCCCCCAAGACAAAGACTGTCTCAGGTTTTAGCTCAGTAATGGAAAACCGACTTAGTTAGACTTGTAAAGAGTTTTTGTCTGACTTTGGATGAATGTGAGACTTATTTTTACGTGAAACAATTTTCCAGTGTGCAGCGTTTGTCACGCATGCGGCCATAAAGAAGAAGGCCATTTAGAAACCCGGTTACACATAGCAGCTCTCTAATGACCTTTCAGAATTCAGATGTCAACTTTAACCCGGTTATTGCAGTGCATGTAAACACACAGAAGAGATCTCTGTAAGAACAGAGCACAGCTGGAAAGTCAAAGGTTACCTATTGAAGGAATAATAACAGTGTGGTGATACAGAGAGAGAGGCTTTTCACAGGGGAATACCACAGGTGTGTGTGTGTGTGTGTGTGTGTGTGTGTGTGTGTGTGTGTGTGTGTGTGTGTGTGTGTGTGTGTGTGTGTGTGTGTGTGTGTGTGTGTGTGTGTGTGTGTGTGTGTGTGTGTGTGTGTGTGACAAATTCCTCACACTCAAATTCCAAAGTCCATCTTGTGTCCACGTTATGTTCTCTGGACTAACTTTATCTTGTTTTTTTTGTCCCTGTTCTTTCTCCTCCTCCTCATTTCTCTCTCTCTCTCTCTCTCTCTCTCTCTCTCTCTCTCTCTCTCTCTCTCTCTCTCTCTCTCTTTCTCTTTCTCAGGACCCAGCTGGTATCTTTGTTACGTAAATTCTGTTTGCTGCCTAATGTGTGTGTTTCTGGGAAGCTTCCTTCTATGAACAATGACGTCCTGTTTATTTTACATAGAAAGGTTTCAGGAGTCAAAAAAACTTGCCTTTAAAACTATTTTGAAGTCAAAAGCATGTGAGTGTAACCTCTCCGTTTTAAATTAGAGCTTGATGGTCTTTGGAGCAAAAACAAAAGTGGAGAACCATAACCGTACCAAAAGGAAAACTTATGCCATAATTATTTTACCTGTCATAACTCAACCCACAATAACTGCTTTGCTAGCAGTGCAGCCGAACCGGACAGCATTTACTTCTATTTTGCTGCGCCGTCATCTGGCGGCGCTCTGTAGCCGGTAGCCGATTGGCGGCTAAACTCAACTAGCTCCTGCCGCTGATGCGACGGAGCTTTGTAGCCGGCGTACAAAGACCAGCCGGTCGATCGCTCAGTTTCGTTGGATATCGTACGAATTGGTGTGCGTACGTTTTCAGACTATATGCTAAGAACCCGTTCCTGGGAATGCGTTGCTCTGTTACAACTCCGGGCCCCCCCCCCCCCATAGTTTTGGGAACCACTGCCCTAAATCACGCCCACATTATGGTGTAAAAATGGCTTTGGCACGTGTCACTTCCATTATCTGCTGTCTGTAAAAAGTAATCCCATTACAGGTGATCACTACAGCAGGTGTTGACGACCGTTACCTCGAGTGTCAATTTACAAACTGAAAGACGATCTATTCAGTCAGTCAGGTTCGTTTCAATTCATGCACCGTATTTAGTTTGTTTATAATAATAGTAATGTATATAGAGTTTTAGGCTCTCTCAGTCATTTACACATACAACAGCATGTTGTCATGTTACATTACATTACATGTCATTTAGCTGACACTTTCATCCGAATATATCCAATTGCTACATATGTCAGAGGCCGTACGCCTCTATGGGTTAAGTGTCTTGCTCAGGGACACATTGGTTGATGTATCGCAGGGGGAATTGAACCCACATCTCCCACACCAAAGGCCTGTGTCGTATCCACTGCGCCATCAACACCCATCATGATGATGATGATGATGTGCTACTAATAGGTAGAATGTAAAGTGGGTTCTCCACTTAGTGTCTGTCTGGTTTCTATTAGGGCTGCACAATATGAGGAAAATATCGCGATAACGATATCGCTTGCGAGCAATATATAAAATATAAATGCCACAGCCTTTCGCCATGTGTTTATTGCGCCAATTGATATCGCAATGACAATTAAAAACAGATATATTGTGCAGCCCTAGTCTTTGAGCTGCACACTGGCCCTCTGAATGCTCCGTTGCCAGCCGACTGAGAGGCATATATGGCTGCAACTAGCGATTAGTGTTTCCCAAAAGCCCAAGATGATGTCCTCAAATGTCTTGTTTTGTCCACAACTCAAAGTTATTCAGTTTACTGTCACAGAGGAGCAGGGGTGTCGGACTGGGGGTGGAAAGGGGACTGAGTATTGAATTGAATTGAATTTATTTCAGGATAACCCCTTGAGATGTAGCATCTCATTTTCAAGGGGGTCCTGCACATATATACAAACACAAAAGTTAATCATACAGTACATATACAAAAAAGACACAAATACAAACATACATACAAAACAATAACTCGCTCACCTGCCCTTGAGTACCCCGAAAGATGCTAGAATGAATAGCTGTGGATACGATGAGGGGCCCATAGAGAATGCCTTCCTACAAGTCCCAGAATTCTGTGCTACGCCCCTGCAGAGGAGAGAAGAAACTAAGAAAAATATTCACATTTTCACACAAAAGCCTCCTTTTATCTCCCCCACCTGTGAAGGGTTTCCCACATCTTGCAAAGCACTCTGAAATGTCCCAGCTGCCGTTTTGTTTTTGGAGGTGCTCTGTGTTTAAAACGAGCGACTCTGCTTGGTGACACTGCCCTCTTGATTCGACACACACCATTTTTACAGCAAAATGCAAATACAGCTCGGTCTCCTCTCGCAAGGAACTCAAACTCCTTCATCCAACTGCGCTGAAAAGGCCTGCGAGATTTGCTTGTCGTGTTGCATGCAAATTTTTTGTGTTGTAATTTCTTCTTCGCCAGGTGGTTTCTGGCCCACGTTTTGCATGCATGTCGCTGGTTTACCATCTCTGCTTCAGGATCATGATGAGGTTGTAAAACTTTAAAGGTCCAGTGTGTGGGAATTTCTCCCATCCAGTGTTGAGATCATATATCGCAATCAACTCTCTCGCGCCACGCAGTTCAAAGTACGTATTACAGCTACGGTAGCCTTCACGCTTCAAAAAGACGGTCTCTTGCTCTTTTCAATCTCCTTTTTCTTATTCTGGGCGAAGAAGAATAAGACTTCTGTTCCTGAAATTTGGATTTTGAATATGTGTGGTCCTCCCATGTTTCCTTCTTCAAACTTGCCGGGGGCCGGGAAGCTACGATACCGTTAGCAGCATTAGCAGCACCTGTGAGTTTATCGTGTGACAGCGAAAACGTGAAAGGCGGAGCAGTATGTCCTGTATGTCCCTCACCGGCTAACGTAGTTCAAGATGGAGCGTGAATATGGAGCGTCTACCCCAGTTCATGCAAACGCAAATGTAAAATGTCAAGCCAAAAGGAATACTTGGAATTGATGGTGGTGGTCAATATTCATGAAAAAAGACAAGTTGGTGAACGGGCAACACCGATTTTGATAATGAACAACTAAACACGTTACACACTGGACCTTTTAAAGTGGAAATGAAACACTGGATATAGTTAGCATAATTTACAAGATGGATTCCCACCCAATATTATAGGTTTCGGCTTCACCTTCTGCCCTATTTTCTATCTTTCTCTAGCGAAATCCAAACTGTGACTGCTGCGTTCAGTGTCCAACTCTACCAACCGAATGACGTTGTGAGTGACGTGTCGGCAATATGGCGGCGAGCCAGAGCAAAAGCATACCTTAGTACCAACCATAAATCTATTATAATTCAGATTACATTATGTGCTTACATAATTGCAAACGGGTTCTCCAGTGTTTTCTCAGTTAGCCTTTTAAAATGATATCAGATTAGTGAACAGAATGGGCCTTTGGAACATTGGAGGAATAGTTGCTGATAATGGGCAATGGAGATATTGCATTAAAGACCAGCCACTTCTTTCTACAACAGCCGGAAACCCTTTTTCAATTATGTAAGCACATAATGTAATCTGAAAACTGCTGCCCTGATCAAAAAAACAATGCAACTGATCTCAGCTGGTATTCTGTCTGTAATAGAGTGGAATAGAAATTTCTAAATGACCCCAAACTTTTGACCGGTAGTGTATTTTATGTAACTTCTTTTCATAATATGCTCCAACACATACGTACACACTTTACTCTTGTTGATTATCTGGCTGTTTCATGTCCACTTTAAACAGCCAGAAACATTCGTAGGGGTGTAAATCACAAGTTTCATCACAACGCAATATTAAAATAGTCCTTTGGACAACGATAAGATATTAGCTGATATCACAAGGTCTGGCAAGATATGATTTTGATTTGATTCAGGGGCCTGGGAGACGATATGAGATGATATCATGCCCATTTAACACAATCAGTAGATATAGATAGATAGATAGATAGATAGATAGATAGATAGATAGATAGATGATTTAACAATGTTATTACTGTACAACTGTTAGAAACATGCTGTTTTTGTTTAGGTCGGGTAGAATCTATCTCCGTTGATCCTGTTTGTTCATAGCTATACCAACGTTACCGCTGTAGCGCGCTGGGTTTACGTGTTTACAGGTAGATCTGGCAACCCGGCCCGGCTGTCAAACTGGGCTGTTGATGATACCAACACGCAGGCAAAAACACAAACAGACATTCAGTCACGGAATGGAAATTTCAGAAGGAGAAAATGCTGGCTTTAGTAGGGCTGCGCCCTCTTAGTCGATTAGTCGACTAATCGGTCGTTTTGGTCTTAGACAACTTAGACTTCTTTAGTCCATTAGTCATGCTTTATGCTTTTTTCATGCTGAATGACTTATATCCAAGAAACGTACGAGCACATCTCTGGTAAACACAAGAATTAAAGTGGTGCTTTTGCATGATTCTTTGCGGAGAAACTCAGATTGACAGATCTGTCGATTAAATCAACTAATCGATCAGTCGATACAATTGAATGAGTGTTAGTCGACTATTTCTTCAATCGAGCACAGCCCTAGGCATTAGCATTGTTGTCAAAAAAGATAGTATTTCAACTTAGTTTCCTTAATATCGGATGACACATTGGGGTCATTTTTGGATTTATTACAGTAAATATATTACATATTAAATGAGACATCAGTTTTTAATGGAGAAATGATGGATATTTTAGGGATTATATGCTGTGTTTTTGGCTTGCAGTGTGTGTGTGTGTGTGCGCTCAGAGCGTTTTGGAAAATGTGATTTGAGGTTTGTCGGCTCAGGAGGAAGTCACTTCATCCTCTCCTCCTCCTCATCTTCATCCTCCAACATTTAATTTCTGACCAAAACTAAAGTTAGTACTGACTTTCTCCTTTGTCGCACAGCGGAAGAAGAAGCCCACGCAGACTGTAACAACACAGCTGTGTGTGTGTGTGTGTGTGTGTGTGTGTGTGTGTGTGTGTGTGTGTGTGTGTGTGTGTGTGTGTGTGTGTGTGTGTGTGTGTGTGTGTGTGTGTGTGTGTGTGTGTGTGTGTGTGTGTGTGTGTGTTCTCTCACTTCGAAAGCAATTAACACACTCGCACACAAGGAGACAACACAACACACAGCGCCTCGACTCATTTGTTCTGTGTGCCGGCTGTTCAGTATTGATCTGCTGCCGCGACAAGGTGACGCCTCCTTTTGGCGAAATGATTGATAGAATAGATGGAATGATTGGTCGATCGCAAAGCGTAGTGGGTAAATTAAGACCTAAAATAATAACACAAGCTGAATGAAACACCACCTCAGAAAAGGTCCCCTCCCTTATTCTGCTGCAGGAGCTGGCAGATCGATATTTCACATATGTCTCATTTTGTTCGTCGTGCTCTTCTGACAATGTCGTTACATCCCCTTGTTGTTATGGAGATCCGGCAATTTGCCGCAGGGTTTTGCGGCGGAGGTGGGATTGTCACTGAAATGGCTCCTTTGTGTGACGTCCTGTTGTGTTCTCTAACCCCTCCAATGTAGCACAAGTACATTTTTATATTTCACAGTTACAGTTTTCCGTCAGATAGTTTAGATCTGGACATTTCCCACCGCACTTGAAGGCAGCTTCATTTCACGGAGAAAGCAAAGAGATGGGGGGGTGACTGAGGAAAGCTGTTCTACAAACTCCTGGGCAGTTCAGTGCTTGTGTTTTGGGGTTTTAAAACTTCCTTGTGGCAGCGATAGAGGCGGAGATGTTTCCTGTTTCCTGTACGGGACTCTCGCACCGCCTCAAAACACACCCACAAGTCCGATCTCCGGTTACATGATTGGCCACCGCAGGGCGACGTGAGGTTGCGTTTCTCCAATAGTTAAGTCGGTCTCAACTTTTCGCCGCGGGCCTGCTTCGTTTTTTTTAAACGCACTACCCCATTCAAAATGAACGGAAAGACCTGCGTTCTTGCGCCACCGTCTGACGGCCGATGCAGGCTGTGTGAATGCCATGGACAGTAAAATTAATGGACAATGTGACGCCGTAGACTTGGAGACCAGTGAAGGATGTCAGAAGTCTCTTTCCCGGTGCTGGCTGAGCGTTTCTGAGCAGCCTCCAACTGAGCTTGAAGACGTAGATGTGACGTGAGCAACCTGTCTGAAAGTGTGAAGTCTTCTGGTAGCTGTGCCGAGAGAAATCTCAATCATTCCCAATCTTACAGAGACGGAGAGCGTAGGTATATGTAAGGAGATAACATAGGCACAGGCTAATTACTGATCACTAACATGCTAGTTAACATTAGTAATTAAACCTAAACAGCTAATGGAAGTCCAAACTGCCTGTGAGCTTCTCCTGTACTATACGGTAATTCCTCTACTGTGTGACAGTAAGTCTCGTGGTTATGACCCAATCGTTAGCCTATTTTTATAAAAGCGTCTGCTACGGAGCCATAACGTGAGGTACAAGGTAATGGAGCCTTTTATACATTGTCGTGTTTCTTTAGAAATGAACAATGAACAACGGACAAATAGAGTCTTTAAACGCTTCAGATGTAAAGTTATTCACTGTCAAAGTGACGCCAAAATGAATGGCAGTCAATGGGATGCTAACGGGAGTTGATGGCTTGTTAGCAATAAAATGGCTCCATAGTAGGTACGCTTTGCGGAGGCTGGCTTACCCCCTTGGTGAATGCAGACTAAGAGAGAAAGTGCACTCTGCCCTGCTGCCATTAAAATACCTCCAGAGAAACAACAACGCCAAACTCAGTCGTCCAATTTTGGAAACACTGTGTCCAGACAAAACACACTTGATATAAAAACACACTTGCTATCCGAGACAAAAAACTAAAGATGGAAATCTGTAAAAAGATTTTTGCATGTGCGCTCAGCAGAAGACTCTCTAGTCTAGGCTCATCTACAAATTCATTTGATTAATCATTTGGAAGTATCTCTAAGATATATTTTTTTGGAAGTGGCCATATTACATCATTCTTTCCAGGAAACTTAGTCAGACTTGCAATTACATGTCAGTTGCTTCCTAGGAAATGTTTCATGAAGCTGTATGAGTCGCACAATCGTAGACTTACCCAGTGGTGGAATGAAATAAGTACATTTAGCACATGAATGCAGCACAAATGCCCTCTCGCAATGTTGTGATTAACAAGTTAAATTTTTTTAACAACATGCAAAACATCCCCACACACCCAGACAAAAATGAATAAAAGATGACACAGTAACTACAATATTCAAGACCATAAAACAAAAACAGTACCATATAGAATAGTAACAAAATAGACAATAAACCAAATAAACATATGTATAAATGACAACACCATAAGCCCATCATATACACGTCTCTCTCTAGCACAAAGCTTCTTAGGAGTCCTCCAGAAAGTTCAGCTACTTTCCCCATTTCAATCAGGAGAGACTTCGTTGCAAATATGCAAAGGTTTATCAGAATCAGAATCAGAATCAGAAAGGGCTTTATTTTACAAGTACGTTTTTTGCACATACAGTACAAGGAATTTGTCATGGTGTTGTTGGTGCATGTCACACATTCTCAAATATAAGAAGGATAAAAAAGAATATAAGTATAAACATATACACACACAGTATGTATTAATAACGATAAAATAAATGTAAATAAATAATAAAATAAGTTAAACCGTAGTAAAAAGGGAACGCTACAGCAGAGTAGGTACAGTTAATATGACGATCTAACTTGTTCCACTGAACTGCCCCCATATAGGCAAATGTTCCTTTCCCTAACACTGTCTTAAATTTATAAGGACACGGGTCGGATATGCTGCCACGAGTATTAATATTGTGTGTGTCCTTTACCTTAGTTATAAGACACGACAAAAAAATTGGGACACTACCAAACAATATTTTCTGAATCATGGTCAGTCTTAACATAGTAACACGAGACTCCACAGGGAGCCAGTTGAGCTCAACAAATTGTGACCCACCTATGTGAGACCTATGGCCCAAATTCAGAATTACTCTTATTAAAAAAAAAAAGGGGGTAAAGGGGTAAGGGTGGGTTCCGGGCCTTGTTGATAAGGCTAGTGGCGGAGGGGAAAAAACTGTTCACGTGGCGTGTGGTTGAGGTCCCGATGGACCTCAGCCTCCTGCCAGAGGGGAGTGGCTCAAAGAGCCATTGTGCATATGCATAATATGTGGCGACGGGAGCGGTCTGCCGGAGGAGGACCCAGGGTGCCGTGGGTGACGATGACTGGAGGTGGAAGGGGGAGGAGCAGGAGGGTTGCGCGCTTTGCCTGAAATGACAACTGACAGCAGAGAGAAGAACAGATTTAAAGCAGCGATGCCATGCTGTGATCGGCTCGTGAAATTCATGGCCAATTCTGGTTGGTTTAACTGAAAAGTGAACGCCTAGAAACAGCTGATCAGTTTTAGGGAGAGAGAGAGAGAGAGAGAGAGAGAGAGAGAGAGAGAGAGAGAGAGGTGGATGAAGTTTTAGAAGTCTTCCTGAAAGACTGAGCTTCATTTTCTAGTCTAGACATCCAACCTGGCAACCCGTTTATAATAAGACATCTTTTCAAACGCCGCCACAATAGCCATCTCACAAGCCCACTCCTGGATTGACGGCAGCCCTTCATTCTTCCATCCTCTTAAAAGAATCTGTCTGGATATCGTTAGACTAGTCTGGACCCAGCTTCTTATGTGTTCATCCATCCCGTTTAGGACCGACCCATCTCCCAGAACTAATAATCTCGAGCTGAATGGAACCTGGGTCCCTGCAATCCCACAAAGGTTATCATGTATCATGTATGTATATGTATATAAAATGTCCTGGACCTTATCACAGGGACCATAGGACATGAAGTAATGCCCTCTCGCAATGTTAAAGCAATTGGTATTTTTACTAAAGTAAAAGATCAGAGTACTTTTTCCAGCACTGGTTTTACCCAGTACTTTCCTCTGACATGTCAAATGGAAATTTAAAGGTCAAGTAACTTTCCCGACTGTTTTTCATTTCCGCGACCTAGAGCAGAGCAGGACCCTTTTCATTCATCCTCCCTGCCAACGTTTTCCAGCTGCTTCCAAATCAGTTTCCTCTCCCCGACGCCTCCCCTGCTGCCTCCCAGGGTTAATCATCTTTCACAGCGACAGATAGCGAGCAAGCCATGGGAAAGGAATATCTGAATGATGGCGGAAGACTGTCAGTTCCTGGAGAGCGTTAAAGCGTGTACGACACATTTGACTGCAGGCTTTTAGCTGCTGCCGCCATCCAGAGATCATTCCAGCAGGTTAGGGTTTCCTTTTCTCGCTCGGGGGGGGAATCAAACCTGTGATCTTTTTAATCGCACTCGCTTTATTTGACCTGGGGTGTGTGAAAACCTAAAAAACTCACATAAAAGCTTTGACCAAGAGTTTTTCCCCTGGATTTAATTAATCAGTGAATTAAAGTGGAGTTTATTCAATTAGTTGCATTGATTGAAATGCAGAAAGGCTCCTGAAACCTTCCTCTCATCCTGTCCCACTGTACGGCTGCCGCGTTAAATGAACAACATCAGAGACCTTTTTATTAGAGATCGACATTGATTATTAGTGTGTGTGTGTGTGTGTGTGTATCTGTATGTATGTATGTATGTATGTATGTATGTATGTATGTGTATGTATATGTATATGTATGTATGTGTATGTATATGTATATGTATGTATATATATATATATATATATATATATATTTATTTATTATTATTATTATTTTTTTTTTTTTTAAAGGTCCCGTGACATGCTGCTTTTTCGATGCTTTTATACAGACCTTAGTGGTCCCCTAATACTGTATCTGAAGTCTCTTTTATATAGGCCTTAGTGGTCCCCTAATACTGTATCTGAAGTCTCTTTTATATAGACCTTAGTGGTCCCCTAATACTGTATCTGAAGTCTCTTTTATATAGGCCTTAGTGGTCCCCTAATACTGTATCTGAAGTCTCTTTTATATAGACCTTAGTGGTCCCCTAATACTGTATCTGAAGTCTCTTTTATATAGACCTTAGTGGTCCCCTAATACTGTATCTGAAGTCTCTTTTATAAAGACCTTAGTGGTCCCCTAATACTGTATCTGAAGTCTCTTTTATATAGACCTTAGTGGTCCCCTAATACTGTATCTGAAGTCTCTTTCCCGAAATTCAGCCTTGGTGCAGAATTACAGCCACTAGAGCCAGTCCCACAATGAGCTTTCCTTAGGATGTGCCATTTCTGTGTCTGTAGCTATTGAGGAGGAGAGGGGGGGGGGAAGGTGGAGGGGGGTGTCTGTGGCCTTGACCAACTGCCACTTTGCTCGTTTGAAAGCCATGATGTCTCTCTCTCTCTCATGGGGGGGCCAAATTCTCTGGGCGGGCAAAGCAGAGAAAGGGGAGGTAACCTTGCTCCTTATGACCTCATAAGGAGAAGATTCCTGATTGGCCCATCTGAGCTTTCATTTTCTCAAAGGCAGAGCAGGATACCCAGGGCTCGGTTTACACCTATCACCATTTCTAGCCACTGGGGGACCATAGGCAGGCTGGGGGAACACATATTAATGTTAAAAAAAACTCATAAAGTCACATTTTCATGTCATGGGAAGATTTATTTTTTTGGGACATTTCAGCCTTTAATGAAAAGGACAGCTACATATGAAAGGGGGAGAGAGAGGGGGAAGACATGTAGGAAACAGTCACAGGTCGGACTCAAACCCTGGACCCTCTGCGTCGAGGCATACAGCTCTACATATGTTCACCTGCTCTACTACAGCTCAACTGAGCTAACCCAGCCACAAGATTATTAGTATTTAATGAAATATGTGTTGTAACTCTCCTTACCGAGATTGTATCAGGTATAATATTACCGACATTTTATTAGTAATGCGTTATATTACTGCGTTACAGCATAAAGGAATACATGACTGTAATTGCGTTTTGATTAGGGTGGTCGTAATAAGATCAGATTCATGCTTGCGTGCTGGAAGAATGTAGACGTGGTAACTTTGAGGATGCAACACCGGTATCTAGTACTCTAAAATGATTCCCGTGCTGGAGGCATTTAGGCGTCGACTCGGCAGCACAGATCAGGTTTAAAAAGCCCTCCAGCGATTCATGTCTCGTTTTAATCCCATTCCTCTGGCAGCTGCAAGGCTTTTTCTTCTGAGCCGAGTGCAAACACATGACGTGTACAGACCTCAGAATGCATATTCACCGCTCCCTCTCTGCCGTTCTGATGTCACAGCCTTTTGTTTACTAGGGTTCAATGCTTTTGCAGAGTTTTAAAGGGGTGATAGAATGATTATATAGGGTATTTCACACTGTTCCTTAAGGTCTCCTAATGGGGTATGTAACATTGGTTGGGCTGAATATGGCCCTATTTTGAACAAGAGCTTTTCTTCCAGATATGGTATGCTCATGAATATTTAGATGAGCTGTGCGCTGATTGGTTGAGCGACCCACATACACATACATTGGAGTCTCATATTACACACACACACACACACACACACACACACACACACACACACACACACACACACACACACTCACACACTGTCTGTTACATGCCCAGTCTCAGAAGTGAATTTTGTGGTAAAATAGCAGATGAACAATTTCAGAGATCTGCGTGACCTAGATTCTGAAGACTAGCTGACCTCAGGTCAGTTGTGTAGCCCCTGTAAATGTTGGGGCGTGACAAAGACTAGAGACTAGAGCCAGATGAGAAGGAGTTGAGAAGTTGACGTCAACTTTTAGCTTTGTTGAGATTCGCCCGTTTTCAGCAGCAGTTTCAAATTGTGAGATTTTCAGAGTAAAGGGGTGTCGATGGGATTTTGAGGTTTTATGTATGTCCTATTTACCCTCCAAACTGTCGTTTTTCAACTATGACAAGGTACAATCGGTTTTGTATTCTATCACCCCTTTAAAGCTACAGTGCTTAGTTTCTGTCGCCCTCGTTAATAGTGCGTTCCACTTTCCTCAGAACTCGAAGCCGGGCTGGGAATGACGTCACACCTGAGTTAAATGTTAAATTTTTCATTGTTTTTATTAGCCAGGTTAGACATTGTTAGCAATACCAGTTGATAACAACGCATTACGCTGATTTTGTTCAAACAAACAGCGTAGCAACATGTACACAGATAGAGGTTGGACGGAACTGTGTGTACGACTGATTTAGTGAGACACAAATAAGACCGAAGAGCTAATAACTGTACGTTACCACAGCTTTCACTACTGTTGACGCACGCGGCAGCCATGTTGGATTTTGAGCTTTGGGTATTGCGAGGTTGTCCGAGTTCCGAGTTGAGATATCAGAGTTCAGGAGGCGTGTGTCCGACTTTAACCTCAGAAATTCAGCTTCCGAGTAGCATGGTGGCCCAATGGTTAGCACTGTGGCCTCACAGCAAGAAGCTTCTGGGTTGGAATCCAGGTCGTTCTGGGCCTCTCTGTGTGGAGTTTGTATGTTTTCCCCATTTTTGCGTGCTCCGGTTTCCCCCCACCATCAAAAAACATGCACTAGGTTCTCCAGTCAGTGCCCTTGATCAAGGCACTGGCTCAGATCTGGAGTTGGTCCCAGGGCGCTGTGATTGGCTGCCCACTGCTCCTTTGAGGGATGGGTTAAATGCAGAGAATTAATTTTGCTAGATGTATGTTTATGTGACAATAAAGTAGCTTTACCCCCAAATGGAACGCAATATAAGAAATTATTAAAAGTAATGACAGCAACACTGTCGGCGCATCCAAAGGACTCAAGCCTTCAGTGATCCTATCAAAATAACCTTTCAAAATAACCGTTAGATGCAACCCTACTTAGATCGTCGGTAACACTTTACTTGAAGGTATCTACATAAGAGTGCCATGACACTTTCATGACACATGAACCCTAACCGTACGTTTTTTTTTAAGTGTTTTATTCACACCAGTGGTCCTTATGTGCCCGTGCCCCTCGCAGCACCCATCCCGGGCGTTGTGTTTTAACCCTAATGACAAAACCCTAATGACAAAAAAACGATTGACACTTAATGACAGAAGTGTTATGTCATAAACGTTTATGACTTGTTTATAATGTATATGACACGTTCATGACCGTGTCATGTCACTCTTATGTAGATACTTTCAAGTAAAGTGTAACCAGATCGTCTAGATTCATATCGTGGTTTCTCCCGGTGTATTGCAAGCCTGATGGCCCACCAGGCCTAAGCCACTGGGAATTATTAATGTATTGTTTAGATGGTTTTTAAACTACAGTTACAATTCAATTTTATTTATAGTGTCAAATCCCAACAAGAGTTATCTCAGGACACTTTACAGATAGAGTAGGTCTAGACCACACTCTAGGGTTAGGTATCGTTTTTTTTTCTTCTTTCGATTCCGGTGCTAAATCGATACTTTTAAAACGGTGCCGGTGCCTGAACCGGTACTTTTCAATAAAGTTAAAAAAAAAAGAAGAAGAAAATAAATAAGGGTAGTAAACAACAGTCAGTGACTTGTTCATTGCTAAGGCCATGGTCAAAATTAAAGATTTAATAATAATGCAATAACTATAACAATAACAATAACTTATTTCACCAGTAAATTGCTGTTGAACCCCAGATGGGAAAAGGGTATTTTACAGTTACTGTGAAAGCACCACGAGGCTACCTGTTTTAAGTGAAAGCACCGTCTGTGTTGTTTAATTCCGACAACGGCAGCTGCAAGTGAAAGCACCGTCTGTGTTGTTTAATTCCGACAACGGCAGCTGCAAGTGAAAGCACCGTCTGTGTTGTTTAACTCCGACCATATAAACATACTGTATATCTATGAATGGCAGCTGCTGCTGCGCTGCAGAGCAGACTGTTACATCCCGCTGTTGAAGTCCTCCACAGTGAAATACAGTCACACTTTACACTGTTTAACGTTAGCTGTCAGCATTTGACCGGTGTTTAATCCAGCTGCTAGCTAAAGGTAGGCTAACGTTACATGCTGTCAGGTGTAGTGTAAAGTCAAGCACCGAAATGAGGCACCGAAACTTTCGTTCTTATTCGGTCTCGTTACTACCGTTTACGTCGGCACCGGTTCCCTATTGGCACCGAGTTTCGGTACCCAACCCTACCACACTCTATAAGTTACAAAGACCCAACAATTCCAGTAACTTCCCCCAAGAGCAAGTTACCGTGGGCGGCTCGGAAATAAATGCAATCTCCAGTTAGCTTTTATCACTGACTTAATGTCGGGCCCTATGGAATCTTGGTTTAGCTTTTATAAATTCTCAATTTCACGATTCTGTCTATTATCACAGAAACTACTGGGCTCTGCATTAATGCTGCCAGCAGTGTGTGACTGGCCCAAGCCGGGCCCTCGTCCAAAAAAAGACACTCGCCATCAGGCTAAACAACTTTTGGTAAACGCTTTACTTGAAGGTATCTACATAAGAGTGACACGACACTGTCATGACACATGAACTAACCCTAACCCTAACCTGTCATGAGAAAAACCGAATGACACTGTCTGACGGAAGCATTATGTCATAAACGTTTATGACTTGTTTATAATGTTTATGACACGTTCATGACAGTGTCATGTCACGCATATGTACCTTCAAGTAAAGTGTAACCCAACTTTTCTGGGGGAGACACTGCATATGATACCAATATCGTCTCTAGCTTTAAAATGGAGGCCGCTACGGTCTCTAAAAAGAGAGTAATGTCGGCCTAAAAGCTTCAGGGCTTTTGAAAACTATTTGTAGGTCTGTGCTCGATTGAAGAAATTCTTAGTCGACTAACACTCGTTCAGTTGTATCGACTAATAGATTAGTTGATTTAATCGACAGATCTGTAAATCTGAGTTTCTCCGCAAAGACTCATGCAAAAGCACCACTTTAATTCTTGTGTTTACCAGAGATGTGCTCGTACGTTTCTTGGAAATAAGTCATTCAGCATGAAAAAAGCATCAAACATGACTAATGGACTAAAGAGATCTAAGTTGACTAAGACCGAAACGACCGATTAGTCGACTGATCGGCTAAGAGGGAGCAGCCCTAACTATTTGCGCTCCTAAAACATTCACGCATGCTTGAAATCAGCAGAGGATTCAAACAACCCCGGACTCTTTGTACACAGCATATTCAGTCAAATGTTTCTCTACAACTGACACGGCCACCTCTAGCGAAAACAGTTGCAAAATAAGCTTGTACGTTGCCCTCTGTCAGCCTGTCTCTGTCTGCATGTGTTGAGGCTTGTGTTCAGGTTAGGAATGTGAGGCTTGTCTGAACACGGGACCTGAGGTGTGTTTTTACGCCTCAGGCTGCCTCAAAAGGATACTCTGCCCTCTCCTATCTCCTGCCATCCTCCTCCACACCTGCCACCTCCCTCTGTTCTCGCTCTGTCGCTATCTTTATCCCCCCCTCCCTCCCTCCCTACACGCATGTCTGTGTGTGTTCGCATTCAGGTTTTAATACAGCTTCCTCGTGCCATCTTGATCGCAGTAATCTCTCACACACACACCACTGGGAGATTATTTGGCCGGCCGTCAGTGTTGGGAGGAAAACAGATAGCAGAACAAAGAGCGTCTCTGAGACGCTATCTCTTCCTCTCATCTCTGTGTTGTATTTTTTTTATTATCTGCCTCCACTTTTATTGCTTCATCGTGGTTGCCTCGCTGTCATCCGTCCTGCGGTCCCAGCAACCACACTTAACCCTCCGGTCCCAGGAGCAGGTTTACGGAGTTATCTGGATCACAGTCCGTATCCACGATGCTCCACTTCCCGGGATTGCTCCGGCGCCGGCGGAAATTCTGCCGGGGTTGTCCCTCGTTTTCAGCTGGCTGTCCGTTAACCTTCCTCTTTCTTTTGCGTTCGTTAGGATAATTATTTATCAAAGAATGGACAGAAATCACTGGAGTTCTCTTAAAAGTTTGTCTACTTGCAGCAAGTAGGCAAGGCAAGGCACGGCAGCTTTATTTGTATAGCACATTTCAGCAACAGGGCAATTCAAAGTGCTTTACATGAAACATTAAAGAGCAGTTAAAAACAATTAAAAAACAAATTACTACATTAATAGAGTAGAGTCATTAAGTAAGAGTAATTAAGTAGAGTCTGTTTACAGCACTCCAGCATAAGTACAGAAAGTGACTGAAGATTGTTCACAACAGTGTCTTTTTAAAGGAGTTGGGAGTCAAGTTAGTGATTCGGTTCATGCAATCAGTAGCTTTTCTTCTTATCTCTGGTCAGGCTCGGCATCTCCTCCACATGATGCTCTCTGCCCTCAGGGATACATCCTGTGCTCTTTGCAAAGTCACTCAGCTTTCATGATTAACACATGAAAGACAGAGATACTAAAACAGCAGTTTGGATGCAAATAGTTTAACCAAGAATCTGAAGCAAAACCGTTCTAAACATAATTTTTCTAACAGTGTTGTAATTTCTTAACTCCAGACAGCTAGCTAGACTATCGGACTCACTGAACACCTTTAAAAAAAACTGCTCAAAACTCATTTGTTTCAATTGGCCTATCCATAATTTACTTATCTTGTTTGTTTGTTTGTTTGTTTCTTTTGTTTGTAAAGCGTCTTTGAGTTCCATGTAAAGCGCTATATAAAACTTATGTATTATTATTATTATTATTATTATTATTATTATTATTATTATTATTATTATTATCTGTCCAATCTGAGTTTTCTGTTGCGTGGCTGAAACATACACACGTTCCACCAAAATAAGTTCCTTCCAGAGGCTATTTTGCAGAGGCACCGCGGCTCCGTCCGGCGCTTAGCTCCGCCCAAGACGACTGTGATTGGTTTAAAGAAATGCCAAAAAACCAGAACACGTTTTTCTCTCATCCTGGAATGCTGTGTGGACTAGCCAGACCCTCCTCCGCAGCGTTGTGGAGGAAGGTCTGGCAATGCGAGACTAACCGGAACATACCTTTTGCTGAGTAAATCCCAGAATCTCCACAGTACTGGTTTTTAATCTAGCTCACAAATCTATGTTCTATTGCTGGTTTGAGTCTCTGACAGAAGGCTGCTACTCACCAATGATTCTACTCTGACACTGACTACGTTTACATGCTTCTGATGCTCCAACTATATAACTTTTTTAAAATATAACTTCAACTTTGTTTAATTTCCCTCAATCTCTAAGACTGGACCGGCTAAGCAATGGAGCTACCATACCTATGTTATGGATCTTAAATTTTTTTTAACATGATGAAAATTTTTGCCTGGAGGCAGGAGTGAAAATGAGTCATCCTCAACATTTGTTGTGTTCTGGTTTCAGAATGATGAAGACAGTTGGAGAACAAAAAGATACAAAATAGGTTATAAAAAAAAAAGCGAAGGGTCAAAAAAAGACCAAAGTGTCAAAAACGAGGTACACCGTCTCTCTAAGGCAACACAACGGACACTTGTTAAGAAGAGCGGGAGTAAGAAGAGTCAGTGATGTATAAAAGAGGAAAACAGAGAGAAAGAGAGACAGACAGGAAGATAACAAGAAAAGAGAACAAGAGACTTTCCGTACTCTGAGGTGGTTTTAGCCTGTCGGATACACTCAGCGTCTGATGCAACACTGAGAAACCGTGTGTGTGTGTGTGTGTGTGTGTGTGTGTGTGTGTGTGTGTGTGTGTGTGTGTGTGTGTGTGTGTGTGTGTGTGTGTGTGTGTGTGTGTGTGTGTGTGTGTGTGTGTGTGTGTGTGTGTGTGTGTGTGTGTGTGTGTGTTAGGAGGCCATGATATTTCACACTCTGGGTCACTTTCACATGCGAGTTGCTCAGATTCACACACACACACGTTTGTTTCACTGTCTTTGTGGGGACCGTCATTGACATAATGCATTCCCTAGCCCCTTACCCTAACCTTAACCATCACAACTAAATACCTAACCTTAACCCTTACCTTAACCTTAACCTCATAACCTAATTCTATCCCTAATCCTAAAACCAAGTCTTAATTCTCAAACAGCCCTTTAAACTTGTGGGGTCCAGCATTTTGGCCCCACAAGGCTGTGCAGACCCCACAAGTATACTGTATTCCCTGGCTTTTGGACCCCACGAATATAGTAAAACAAGCCATCACACACACACACACACACACACACACACACACACACACACACACACACACACACACACACACACATACACATACACACACTGTCATCACTTTGCCTCTTCCCTACCCCCCATCTGTATTTGTTGCCCTCACTAAACAACCTGCCAGGCCTGTTGCTAGGTTACCACGAGGAGATGGTGTGTGTGTGTGTGTGTGTGTGTGTGTGTGTGTGTGTGTGTGTGTGTGTGTGTGTGTGTGTGTGTGTGTGTGTGTGTGTGTGTGTGTGTGTGTGTGTGTGTGTGTGTGTGTGTGTGTGTGTGTGTGATGAGAGATGGGGTGGTGGGCTGGTGGTGGTGAGAAGGATACATTTCCACTTTCTCGCTTTAGAAGCTGTGATGCTGACTTTAGTCTGGAGGAGAAGTTAGACTCGCTGTTTCATCACAGTTTCATCCTGCAGCGCTGTGGATCCCAACATAGGGGTCTGGACCCTTCCAAGGGGCCGCGAGATGAAACAAAGGGAATGCAAGTTAGGGAAGAAGAGAGTTGCTTTTATCATGGGTGTTTATATCGTTTTAGAGCCCATAAAAATAACTCAAATTAACCATTCACTGCTGTGAGGGCCTTTTTTATTATAATTGCTTAAAATCAGATGAAAAAACACGTTTACATGCACACAATATTCAGTTTTTTGCTCTTATTCCGCACAAGTATATATTCTCACTGAGCTGTTGACACGGCTAAATAAAGTGAATATTTGACTAATATTCCTGTTTACATGCAGCCGTGCAAAATAGGATTTTTTGTAAGTGTTCCAGCGGTGGCGGACTTGTTTGAGCGTGTGAACACAGCCTCCCTCTTTCATTCCTTCAACCACCCTTCTTGAAAAGGTCGACAAACTGTTGGCTGGTTGGTTTGCGTTCAGCAACCATAGCAACGCACAGAGCTGACTGTGAGCTGTAAACTGTCACAAACTGCTGTTAAAACCCCTGATTGAGACGCAAATTCCATATGCACCGCATAGATCCATACATGTCCAAAGAATGCTTCTAGAAGCTGAATAATACCGGCATATCGCAACATGTCTTAATCAGAAAATGCTATATTCAGACAAAGGCCTTATTTTGAATATCCAAACAGAATATGCTGTTTACCGGACGTTTATCACGTTCAGAATATTGTCATATTCTGAATAATAGTGGAATATTAAAGTGCATGTAAACGTAATCGGTAACACACTTACACATAACACATGAACGCACACACCTGGTTCTACACAGACATAAACACACACAGATGTTGACAGTTCCATGCCCAGACTGACAGGATAAAATCTGGGTGGGGAAAGTGAAAGAGCAGCATTTGTCCCTCCCTCATTACCACCACTGCCCTTGAGCAAGGCCCTTAACCTTCAACCACTCCAGTGGCAGATCAGACTGTGGTTGTACTGGGCAGCTCCCAGCAGATCAGACTGTGGTTGTACTGGGCAGCTCCCAGCAGATCAGACTGTGGTTGTACTGGGCAGCTCCCAGCAGATCAGACTGTGGTTGTACTGGGCAGCTCCCAGCAGATCAGACTGTGGTTGTACTGGGCAGCTCCCAGCAGATCAGACTGTGGTGGTACTGGGCAGCTTCCAGGTATGAATGTGGACCTGTGTGAATGTGATCAGGGCGCCGTTACAAATGAGAAGTTGTTCTCTCAGTCGACTTACCTGGATAAATAAAAGTTAAATAAAAATAAATAAATAGCTCCTCAGAGATCCCTCCTCCATCCTCGCTCCTCGGGGCAGCAATAACAGCTTTGAGACGGCCTTTCACGAAGGAAGGACGGAAAGACTGCCGGTTCAAGCCGAGGAGCGAGGAGATCTCCAATAAGAGAGCTGGCATTTACCCATCACCTCACACACCTGTCCCCTTCAGCTTCAACTACAGCAGCCGGCTAAAATAAAGCTTTTATTTCACAAAACTTGAATTAGTTATGATTAAAGTCACCTGGCAGTCTTTCAGATATTAGCTTTTTTTATATATATATTAAAGTGCAAAATATATTATGACTGACATGTACGCACACTTTTTCTTAAATCTTATCATCTAAGCATCTTTCTTATTCTGTTCTTTTCTTCTGTGTCGTTCAGGGTCGCCATGTCAAAACAGGCCAACTTGCTGCCATTAAGGTCATGGACGTCACAGGAGTAAGTAGCACGCACACACACACACACACACACACACACACACACACACACACACACACACACACACACACACACACACACACACACACACACACACACACACACACACACACACACACACACACACACACACACACACACAAGACACACACACACAGAGCCCTTATTAAATCTGTACATGCACACACACACACACACACACACACACACACACACACACACACACACACACACACACACACACACACACACACTCAGACACACACGACACACACACACACACACACACACTCAAGACACACACACAAGGTGTTCTACAACTGTAGAAGACACACACACACACACACACACACACACACACACACACACACACACACACACACACACACACACACACACACACACAGAGCCTTATTAAATCTGTACATGCCCACACACACCTACAGTGCCTGGCTTGAGGACACTTGAGCAGCAGTTTGTCCTCACTACACTCTGCTGGAGGGCTTTATTCTTTAATCTGATTTCCCCTCCAGGATTCTTAATATTTTACATTTCAGTAAACACAGAATTTGTGTATTAGCATCGTGTGTGTGTGTGTGTGTGTGTGTGTGTGTGTGTGTGTGTGTGTGTGTGTGTGTGTGTGTGTGTGTGTGTTGTGTTTGTGTTTTAGGATGAGGAGGAGGAGATTAAAGCAGAGATTAACATGTTAAAGAAGTACAGCCACCACAGGAACATCGCCACCTACTATGGAGCCGTCGTCAAGAAAAACCCTCCAGGGATAGATGATCAGCTGTGGGTACGTACAGTACATCAGTACATGTGTCTGTAAAAGAAGTGTCATTGTAAAAGAAGAACTTAAAGTGCTCATATTATGCTCATTTTCAGGTTCATAATTGTATTTAGAGGTTATATCAGAATAGCTTTACATGGTTTAATTTTCAAAAAACACTATATTTTTGTTGTACTGCACATTGCTGCAGCTCCTCTTTTCACCCTGTGTGTTGAGCTCTCTGTTTTAGCTACAGAGTGAGACATCTCACTTCTGTTCCATCTTTCTTGGGAGTCGCACATGCTCAGTAGCTAGGTAAGGACTACTAGCCAGTCAGAAGCAGAGTATGAGGGCGTGCCCTGAGAGTACCTAGGTAAGGACTACTAGCCAGTCAGAAGCAGAGTATGAGGGCGTGCCCTGACAGTACCTAGGTAAGGACTACTAGCCAGTCAGAAGCAGAGTATGATGGCATGTCCTGACAGTACCTAGGTAAGGACTACTAGCCAGTCAGAAGCAGAGTATGATGGCGTGCCCTGACAGTACCTAGGTAAGGACTACTAGCCAGTCAGAAGCAGAGGATGAGGGCGTGCCCTGACAGTACCTAGGTAAGGACTACTAGCCAGTCAGAAGCAGAGTATGAGGGCGTGCCATGCTAGCAGCTAGGCGAGCATTATAACGTGTGTTGTCTCTGAAGTAAAGGCTGGACTACAATAGAGCTGTTTGGAGCAGTTGGTGAACAGTGTTTTCTGTTGGAGATGGTAAGACCCTTTAGGGGGGACTTTGGGCTTTTTCACTTTGTAAACCTATAACGTGCACAAAAAAGATATATATAACACAATAAAGGAAAGGGAAAAAGCCCAAAAGCATAATATGAGCATTTTAACCCTCAATTTGAGCTCGAACAAACCCCCTTTAAAAATGGCTACTGTTGGTCGTAAAGTATCGATGTCACAATTTCTGTTTTAAATTACTTCCATGGTTCTATACATTTTATAATACCTGAATTTCTACCATCAATGGTGGTTAGGAAGATTTAATCTTTTATATTCATTTAAAGGCGTAGGTTTTTTTTTTTTTTAGAAATATTAGGCGGGGGATCTAGGGGTCCTCCCCCAAGAAATCTATAGTGTCAAACACTTTATTTCCTGCCTTCTGGGGAATTTTTCTGCTCCAATTTGTGCCTTTTCTTCATCCATTTACCAATTTTTTACCCATACTTTAATCATGTATTTTTACTTCTGTTTATGGCAGATTACAAACTTTTGCGGTTGCATACTGTCACCACCTACTTCACCGGAGGCATTGTTGCGTCTATGAGTCACATTTTAGCAGTTAGTTGAAATAAAAGTCCTCTGCTACTTTTGTGTTTTTATTGGGGGACAAATGCACATATTTTAAGTATTGAGGGGGATGTGTCCCCAAAAAAACCAAAAAAAACATGCCTGTATATTCCTTAATAGAAGGGATGTTTGGAGTTATTGTGATTGTTTTAAATAGTTTTTGTCAGTCTTCTTTTGGGAAAAAGGCAAGGAACTTCCATTAAAGGTGCAGTAGGTAAGACTTATAAACTAACTTTCTGTGATATTTGCTGAAACTGACCCTATGTTCCAGTAGAACTACATGAAGCAGGTCATTAAAAAAATCCGGCTCCCCTGGCCCCACCTACAGCCTGTAGTGCGATTTGCAAAAATCCACCGCTCCCCGTTCAGATGCACCAATCAGGGCCAGGAGGGGTGTCTAACTGCGTGTCGATCACTGCATTCATTCTCCCATGTGGGGGGAGGGGCTTAGGAGACCGTTTCGGGCTTTAGCGGAAAGAGGGGAGGGACTGAGAAGTTGTCGATGTTCAAATTATTTGTCCTGGATCTTCGCAATCCTACCTACAGCTCCTTTAACTTCTTTTATGTATTTTGTATGTTTATATTTTGCGTATTAAATGTGTAACTCTATGTTGTCTTGCACATTTCTGCTTTGTCTTGGCCAAGTCATCGCTGCAAATGAGAATATGTTCTCAATCGGCCTACCTGGTTACATAAAGGTTAAATAAAAATAAAATAAATTCCATTGCAGTAAACACAAGGCACCATAATCAATTGATAGTATACCAAAATTACTAGATGTATGTATACTAAAGTGATGTTGTGTGTTGTGTGTGTGTGTGTGTGTGTGTGTGTGTGTGTGTGTGTGTGTGTGTGTGTGTGTGTGTGTGTGTGTGTGTGTGTGTGTGTGTGTGTGTGTGTGTGTGTGTGTGTGTGTGTGTGTGTGTGTAGCTGGTGATGGAGTTCTGCGGCGCCGGTTCGATTACGGATCTGATCAAAAACACCAAAGGGAACACTCTGAAGGAGGAGTGGATCGCCTACGTCTGCAGAGAGATCCTCAGGGTGAGAACAACGACTGTCACCGCTAGATATCAGTGTGTCAGCATGAAAACAAAATGTTTTGTAGGTGTTATCTTAAAAAAAAAGAAACGTTTGGTGGGAAAATAATTGCAAACATGAAGGAACCTAAGAACGTTCCCTGAGGAACACCTTATTTTGGTAAAATAAATGAATGAGTTGTATGCATATATTTTTTCCGTCAAAAAAAATAGAAGTTATCTTAAAAGGTGCACTATGAGTTCCTGCATGGTCACTTCTATCAGTCCCTCCAGAAAAACCTGATTATGCGATCGCATAGTTCAATGCATAATCAGCCAAAGTCTTTTTTTTTTTCTCTTTTTCATCAAACTGCAGTTTTCTGCAATTTCATCGCATAAAATGGCATAAATATCATATAGCATATTCCATCGCATTTTTTAAGAAAACGTGCCGAATAACCAAGGATTTTTGCCCGCAACAATCACAAAAAAGCTCAGCTTTTTTCTGGAAGGACTGTTCTGTTGACATTCCAAGTAAATTTCAAACAAAACAAAGCAAGCTGGCCCCTCCCCCCATGTTTCCGTAACTGTCATGACTAAGGGCGCTGACGCACTAACCCGATAATCGGCCGTTGGACAGTCTGGCGAGGTCAGTGACTCGAGTCTGTTTGGTGTGTCCTGTGCCGTCGTCAGTCCGGGGGTCTGTCGGCGTTCATTTTGGCCGACCTGACATGTTCAGTCGGAGGCAGGGCAGTCGGGACTCACCCGGAAATGGCGAGCGGGATGAGCGTGACTAGAGTCTCTCAAAATCTGAGTAAAATCTTTTAAACTGACCTTTGTCGATCTGAAATGAAGACAGATTCAGCGACTGCACGGCCTATTTCTCTCTTCAAATGTTTTCAGAAACTCGTTTCGGTGAACTATTTTAGTCCAATATGAGATCGTATTCTGAACGAGCCGCCATGACAGTCTGGCTTTGAATTTCCGGAGAAAACAAACCCACGTGACGCGTTCGTCCAATCAGCTGCCGGTTTTCATTTTTTGGGCAACAATACAGATTAGCGCTGCTGCTGTTATGGAGATGTATTACGTCTCGTCTCTTCGGTGTGTTCTGAGGCACTTTTTGGACCAACTCGGGGAGACCGATCAGTCCGACTGGCTGGTTGGTGTGTAACTGCTTTAACTGATTAACTGTCACTAACCCCCACCCCCTCCCCCAACCATCTTGTCGGTGATTGGCTGGAGTGGTTTGTTGTATTTTGGTGCACAGCCTGTGCCTCTTATGTTTGTTTGACCCCTGTGTTGTCTCCTGAGACCGCGCTTTTTCATGGTGTGTTCAGGGGGGCAGGCAGAGGAATACTAAGTAATGGCAACAAAAGTGGTGGCGCGTCCACATGATAGAAGCCTTCTGTGATCACGCACCACCCCCACCCCTCCTCCACGCTGTTGCTTGTAGTCAATGAGGACACTGAGGATTAAAAAAAACATGATGGACTCTTCAGAAGAGGTCATTATCTTCGCCGGACGCCACAGTCTTCTGAACATAGTCATACTGAGAAATCCAGAGAGAGTTGTGTGGAGCTGATTGTCTTAATTAGCTTTGTATCAGCTAATTTGGCAACGGCTTGAATGTAACGGACGTTCATTCATATCAAAAAGTTACGCACTAAAGCTTTAAATTAAATGACAACATTTTTTATAGACTATTTTAATTATTTTATATCCTTCAATTCACATGAGACCTGAATGGGGCATTTTCTTCATCTGGAAAAAGTAGAAGAAATCCAAATCATAAATTCAAGACAGGAAACTCACAGTACAGTCGGACATGTTGACTACAGTCTATGTTCTGCTGATGAAAGAAGGGCGGCGAACCATTTTTTCCCGTCATAGTTCTCTGGTTGTCATAGGAAGTAGTCAGTCAGTCGTTGTCCTTGTCTGTGTGTCCAGGGTCTGACCCACCTCCACCAGCACAAGGTCATCCACAGAGATATCAAGGGCCAGAATGTGCTGCTGACGGAGAACGCAGAGGTTAAACTAGGTGAGAGGAGACACACACACACACACACACACACACACACACACACACACACACACACTGTACATGCAACCAGAAATACTGTTGTATTTATTTCTGTAGTGATCAGAAATGACATTTTTACGAAGGAAAGTAGTGAAATTAGCTTACAATTTAACAATTAAAGCCATTAAATCTGTGTGTGTGTGTGTGTGTGTGTGTGTGTGTGTGTGTGTGTGTGTGTGTGTGTGTGTGTGTGTGTGTGTGTGTGTGTGTGTGTGTGTGTGTGTGTGTGTGTTTGCAGTGGACTTTGGTGTGAGCGCTCAGCTGGATCGTACGGTGGGGCGGAGGAACACGTTCATCGGGACGCCGTACTGGATGGCCCCCGAGGTCATCGCCTGTGACGAGAACCCTGACGCCACATATGACTTCAAGGTAAACCTGGTGTGTGTGTGTGTGTGTGTGTGTGTGTGTCCGCCCACAGTCAGAAGAAAATTGGTCAAAGAACGTTGAAAAAAAAAAACACAAAAACGCAACAAAAAACGTCAGAAAATGTGACAAAAAACGTCAGGAAAAGCGTAGAAAAACCAAAAGTTGCATGGGCGACGGGAAGACAACCCAAGGGTTAAGTAAAGGATCTGAATACTTCTTCCAGCGCTTACTTGCGGTATGGGTATTGAAATGATCTGAGCGATAACGAGCCCCAGTGTCCTCCCAGAGACCCTGAATCCCGCCGTCAGTACCGCATGCAGGATGTGCGGTAATGAGGGCAGGATGGATCCCTGTGGCGAGCCCGGGGAGGCCGAGCGCTGCTCTGTCGACGCCATTAGCTCCGACCCTCTGGGGCTTTATACGTTTCAAGAAAACCCTCCGAGACTCTCAACGTATGGAAGAGATGAAATCATGTACAACAATGAGCAACTTTAAGAGACTATTTGAAATGAATATATTGAATGGATACGAAAAGGACTCGAGGGGGTTAGTATTGTATACTGACTCTATGGTTCCTAGGCTTGTACTAAGTCTACTGTAGTATAGATAGATAGATAGATAGATGTTTTATTGTCATTGCATATCTCTACACAACGAAATTAAGATGACAGCAGTCACTCACTTAGCAGCACAACAATAGAAGGCTAAAAAGTGACACTGTCAGCAACAGTTAATAGATAAATATATAGTATAAAATAAAAGTATTAAAACAATAATAAGAAAACCAGTACATGTACAAACACTAGGGGTGGGGGAAAATATCGATACAGCATAGTATCGCAATACTTTCCGTGGCAATACAGTATCGATACAGAGACGCCAAGTATCGATCTTTTATTATATATGTGTTGGTCAGTTTGTCTGCTTGACAATCTCATTTTGCAGCAATAAAACTGAAGTGAGATGAACAAACTGAGAAGTGTATCTTTTTAGATAAAACAGATGTTGACAAAGTTTTCTTTTGGGGACATAATTTGAAATTGGGAAAAATTTGAAGTTGGAAAAAAGGTAATAAATTGCAAAATATCGCAGAATATTGCAATATCTTTTAAAATCGCAATAATATTGTATCGTGACACAAGTATCGTAATGATATCGTATCGTGAGGCCTCTGGGGATTCCCACCCCTAACAAACACGGTATGGTTCCAGTCCAGATTAGTTTAGTCTTTCAAGCTTTCAGCCTTTGAGCAGCTCATTTATGGCCCTCGATGGATGCAGACTGATCTCATGAAACGGCGCACTGTATGTATGACACGCCAATTCCTGTGCCGTTATCATCCGTGTTTATCAATGTTTATAACCGTTTGCAGGGCTGCTCCCTCTTAGTCGATTAGTCGACTAATCGGTCGTTTTGATCTTAGTCAGCTTAGATTTCTTTCGTCCATTAGTCATGTTTGATGCTTTTTTTTCATGCTGAATGACTTATTTCCAAGAAACGTACGTACGAGCACATCTCTGGTAAACGCAATAATTAAGGGTTGACATTTTACCTAATAGATATCACTGTGAAACTACTTTGATTACTTTAAGGTAGTTATTTGTTGTATTACACGTTTTCTGAAATGTTGTGTTTAAATGGAGGCGTTATCTTATTCAATATATGCATCCTTTTGCTGTGCTCCTTTTGCGTGACTCTTTGTGGAGAAACTCAGATTTACAGATCTGTCGGTTAAATCAAGTAATTGATCAGTCGATACAATTGAATGAGTGTTAGTCGACTAAGAACTTCTTCAATCGAGGACAGCCCTAGCCGTTTGGCCTCCGTTGACTTAGATTGCCTTGCAATTGCGTGCGAAATTGACGGCCGAGCGGCAGTAGTTGGAAGGGGCGAAAATCTGCGTAGGGAGGTTGGTCGGGGTCAAACAACACAGGACCTTCACCCAGGAGGCAAAATTACAAATCCCACTATGGCCACGCCAAGACCCGCCCTATGAAGCAGCCTGATTGGTTGGGGTTAGGCATTTATAATATAATATTTAAATTGAATTATTTTTAATAAATCTACCTAATATATATATATATATATATATATAACTTTTATTCTGCCTTATTTACATTTTAAGAATTTATTGTATTTTTGTCTATTGCTAATATTTATTATTTTTTTTTTATATATATATTTTTATTGAAGGAAGAACATAGTGATGCATCACATACAGAACAGTTTTTACAGTTTTTTCCACTTTCCCACAACCCACCCACTGAACAGAGAAGAAAAAAAAAAAAAGGGGAAAAAGAAAGAACAAAGTTCTTATGTTGCAAACAGTGAGAAAATAATTGACAACATTGTTAGCCAAATGTGTCGGATTACCTCATCCGATCGAATGTATACAGGTCTTTTGATATCAATAATTATTTTTAATTCTTTTTTGTTTGGGGGAAGAGTTGCATTCTTTTCAAAATAAGAAATCATTGGGGTCCATACAGAATAAAAACGTTTGGTGGAACCTCTAAGAAAATATTTAATTTTCTCCAGTTTTAAAAAGCTAATATTTATTATTATTATTATTATTATTATTACGAATTGAATTACTTACCTCAAGATTTTAACATAATGATCCAATCGAGTGGTTAAGGTTAGGGTTAGGGGATTGGTCAGGGGATAGGACCTGTACATGTAAGCGTGGACGCCTGGCCAGTAGTAGTGTGTGAACGCTATTGAAGGGCGGGTCTTGGCGTGGCCATGGTGGGATTCGTAATATCGCACCCAGGGGATCGTGTCACGCGTGTGACTTTTTCTGTCCCGCTTGTCTCGTTTCCTAAACCCAACCCAGTCGTTCTTTTCCTAAACCCAACCGTAGCCTCGAGATAACGCGTAGCCTCGAGATAACACGCCACGGGGCTTTAGGAAAGCGTAGGTTTAAGTCATGATCATCACGTTGTTGGATGGGTTATTATTCGGTTTGATATGGATGGACGGAAACGAAGAAGATAGATGGAAAAGAAAAAAAAAGTGTAAATTAGAGCTGGGAAACATATCGATATTATATCGATATCGTGATATGAGACTAGATATCCTCTTAGATTTTGGATGTCTTTATATCGTGATATGACATAAGTGTCTTTTCCTGGTTTTAAAGGCTGCATTACAGTAAAGTGATGTACTTTTCTGAACTTACCAGACTGTTGTAACTGTTCTATTATTTGCCTTTACCCACTTATTCATTATATCAACATTACTGATGATTATTTATCAAAAATCTCATTGTGTAAATATTTTGTGAAAGCACCAATAGTCAATTACAATATCGTTGCGGTATCGATATCGATATTTGATAAAAAATATCGTGATATTTGATTTTGTCCATATCGCCCAGCTCTAGTGTAAATGTGTGTTTGTGTGTGTATGTGAGTGTAGGTAGGTAGATATACGGTACATGTATGTGTATGTGAGCATGTATAAATAAGTGAAGCATCAAATAGTTTTGTATTTAACTAAAGGATAAAAATAGAAAAAGGGGGTAGGGCCAGAAAAGTTAGTTTTTTGAACTTTTTCCTACTCCTTTTTGAACATTTCAATTTCTTATTTGAATCACTTAGAATCATTTTGGAAAATTGTGCTGAGATGTACATGTCGTTATGTATTTATTATGTATGTGTGTGTGTGTGTGTGTGTGTGTGTGTGTGTGTGTGTGTGTGTGGTGTGTATATATTTTATA
>NC_053133.1:25987081-26009581 GCF_010015445.1 Perca fluviatilis
GACAAACCTACGGCTATCTGAGACTTTCTTCGGTTGAAAAATTATCTTTCACATTGACGAACATCATACGTGTAATCCATGGCTCAATTCAAACGGGATCAAAAACTAATTTGCCTCTCCCCGTTCACTACCGTTCATATTCTTTCCAAATTAAGGTCCCATGAAGTCCACCGGAAGGGGCGGGACTTCACCTCTCTATGTAGATGTAGCCTTAATTAAACCAATGAAGCCCCCTCACATCATGTGCGGTGAATGGGAATGACGGCTGTAGCCTGCGCGTGTTCTCACCTTTTGAAAAAACATCTCAGCTTTGATTATAAAATGTCTCGTCTTCCATGATGCAAAACCTTCCACACCTGTGATGTGTGATGCACTTCAGCTTCTCCAAATGCCAGAGAAACACACCTGATGTGCACACACACACACACACACACACACACACACACACACACACACACACACACACACACACACACACACACACACACACACACACAGCCGAAGCGTTGGTGTGTAAAATCTTCTCCGCCTACAGCAACAGCGCCGGGAGCGAGAGATGAGGAAGCAGCAGGAGCGAGAACAGAGGCGCAGGTACGAAGAGATGGAGCAGCTCCGGCGAGAGGAGGAGAGGAGGCACGCAGAGAGAGAACAGGTAGGAAAACACCTGACGCGCGTCTCCATCACAGGTGTCATCCGGAGAGGGGGCGGGGCTTCTAAAAGTCATTAAAACTCGCCGCTCCGTCACACATCGCCATACTTCACATAAGTTATTCCTTCTTTCTCGCCGGCTAAAAACCCCTTAGACAAGTCCTGGACCAAGCTTCCACAGATCAGCGCTCTGCTTTTGCTCAAGACTACACTCCTTAAAGGGACAGTTCTGATCTTTTAAAGTGTGGTTGTATGAGGTGCCTATCCGTTGTGAGGGCCAGATGTACGTACATTTGCGAACGTAGCGTTAACGGCGCCGTGGCCGACCCGCAGAAAGCGCACGCTGTGATACTTCGTCGGGTAATCGGCGCCTTTTTCCGCTGAGTGCAGACTGCGATATTCCCACTGCTGATGCTACGACTGTTTGAAATGGTCCTGATGCCGATATGTGTAATGTAGCGAGGACTTTAACAACCGCTGGGGATGGGATGTGAACGCTGAGTCGGAGAAAAAAAAAGCGCATAATGAGATTTTTCTGCACGCTCCCAGACTCTTCCAACATATTACTATTGTTACGAATTGTTATAAATAGCATGGCTTTAACATTGATGTATCATATCTTATTTATGAATGTTACAGATGGACCAGGTCAGCACTTTATTTGAAGGGCCACAAACATGATGAAGTCATGAAGAAGTATTGTTTAGTTCATCGTGATTACAACACTACAATTCAGTTTCTTTAGCCTGTCACTTTATCTACAGATTAACCTATGAAGACGACACGAACATCCTCAATAAATCAGAAATTGGGATGATTATAAATACCTTAATTGATGCATAAGTTAACGTATTGTTCCTGCATTAAGTCATGCATTAGATACTATTCAGTCCCTCCAGAAAAACATGATTATGCGATCGCATAATTCAACGCATAATCAGCCAAAGTCCGCATATTTATGCGGGGGGGGGGGGGCATTTTTTCAAATACGCCGCACTTTCGCTGCATAACTTGCCGATTTCCGCGCAAAATATGCGGGGCTTGCATGATTTCATAATCGCCGCATTTTCGTTGCAAGAAAAGTATCTTAGCAGAAAGTTGAAAAAATGTTGCGTTTACTTCACACAAGAGCAGCCATTTAGCCCCTGTTGCCATGGGAACGTTATGTAGTGAAGTAATTACGCGATGTGAACAACATCGAAAAGCAAGTCACTTTGTTTTCTCTTTTTCATCAAATCGCAGTTTTTGCAAGTTCCCGCAATTTCATCGCATAAATATCATATAGCATATTCCATCGCTTTTTTTAAGAAAACGTGACGCATAATCAAGGATTTTTGCCCGCAACAATCACAAAAAAACTCCGCATTTTTCTGGAAGGACTGACATGTGTTTTGCCCCGATTGGCGAGCATCCTCGTGTCCGTCAGCTTTTAGCCCCGCGTGGTGATTTGTCTACAAGTCCAGATTTAAAGTCCGTTTCTTTTGGCTTCCCTTTGCTTTACGAACAAACCCGGAACAGAAGACTCCAGCTGCGCCATCTTTGATTTCTTCCCGTAACTGTAATATTGCACGGCTGCTTAATCTGTAACGCTGAATGATTGTGTTCACTCGACTGAAAAAGTGTGATCCTTGCGGCAGAAATCCTTTCAGCTCGTCTCCTTGGCCTATGTCTTCGTCTTGCTCGTCTTACTGCTGCCGTTTCACCAGGGGCCATATGCCAGGAAACTGGTTTACGCCTGCTTTTGTCGTATCCTGCTATGTTTGTAATTAAGTGTTTGTCTTTTGATGTCGTTTTAGCCTAAATCACGGATTTGTAAGTGTATTTATTTTATTTTATTACCCTGTGGCTAATGCGCTATGTATAGGGTTGGGTACCGAAACCCGGTTCCACTATGGAACCGGTTCCTACGCAAACGGTAGTATTCGGACCGGATTAGAACGCGAATTTCGGTTCCGACTGAAATATTTTCCCTCTGTCGCTCCGGGCAGCGGCAGCCTCTTTTTTTCTTTCTCACTTTTCTGCCGAGTGCAAGCGTAAAGCATATTAACAATTCACTGACTGCACGTGATCGCTAGTAAACATATTACACTTACTCTGCTAGTCTATCGTTCAAGACAAGAGCCTGTAGCCTGGTGGTGGGGGAGGCGAGACAGCCTCCCCAAATTGTCTGCCCTTTCAAACTGATACCTGGGTGTGTACAGGCCTCTTGGACACCGTCTGAGAGAGTTTCCTCCTGTGCAGGACCTGCCATAAGTCAGGAGAGGTGTCCTATCTTGCCAGAGAAGGCAAATATGGTCACTTTTCTGCAAAAGAACTGCTAAAGCTTGAAGCTGGTTGTCATACCGACTCAACATCATTTATTTTGTTGTTACTTGTTAATAGTGTAACTGTTATTTGTTAAATTATTGTAGTTATGAGTTAGGTAACTTAGGTTTTCTTATTATATATTTAAGTACTTTAAAACGTTAATATATTGTTAAATTTAAATAATTTTCAATAAAAGAAAAAACTCCATAAAAAGCCTTTCTTTTATGTCATTTTTCAGTTTTTCAAGAATCGGTTTAGGAATCGGAATCGTTTTAAAAGTACCGGTTCGGCATCGGAATCGTAAAAATCCAAACGGTACCCAACCCTAGCTATGTACAGCACTTTGGTCAGCGCGAGCTGTTTTTAAATGTGCTATAGAAATAAACTTTACTTACTTACTTACTTACTTTAAGAGGCTGATCATTTTCCCTGCAAAATAGAGGAGCACTTTCACGGGCGGTTTTTGTACATAGCGCGGAATACATAACTAGGCGCACTTTACTCTTCCCCCTCCCATCTCTTTATGGGAAACTCCCACTTTCCCCTTGACCCTCCCGTCAATGCTTATGCATGACACCGAAAAGAGCAATTTGCCATTTTAAGTCCCCCGCGACAGGCAGTCTTCGCTTTTACCTCAGTGCAGCCTGTTGGTACGTACCTCGCCATGATTTTACGCGCATTTTGCACAACAAATACGCCTGAAGTGGGCGCAAAAAAGTTAGTACATCTGGCCCACAGTGTGTTAGCTACAGTAGATGTCAGCACGCACCCAGTTTGGAGAAAATATGGATCAATGTTTCCCAAAAAGTCCAAGATGACGTCCTCAAATGTCTTGTTTTGTCCCCAACTCAAAGATATTCAGCTTACTGTCACAGAGGAGAGAAGACACTAGAATAATATTCACATTTAACAAAGCTGGAATCAGAATTTTTACTTTGTTTTGAAAATAAGGACTCAAACCGATTCATTTAATAGTTGATAATCGATTAATCGTCGCAGCTCTGATTGCCATACACGTTTGCTTCTTCTCTTTAAAGGAAGATTTTCAATCTTTCAATCATTTTGCGGTTGAGTTGGACGCAGCATTCTTATAATTATAAAGATAGAAGATGTGTCATATTTCAGTATCGCAAAGGAGACGAGGCTTTGCACAAGACTGCATGACTAATAGTCCACTTTTCCTGCAGTTCAGCGCTCCCTTAGCGCTCTACCTTTTCAAGCATACATTTCTACGTCTTGCACAGCTGATTTTATTCTGATCTTTGACATTCAGCATGTTTCTCTCTGCTCTACTAATTACACCCCTGCTGCTCCTGCTTCTCTCTCTCTCTTTATCTCCAAATCCCTGTTTCAATGAATCTACTTTTCCTTCTCTTTCATTTTCTTTTTTTCCCCCCCGTTTCTCCTGTTCTGCTGATGTCACTGGTTGCCTGGGCTCCGGTTTGCTTCTCGACTGCCTTGGCGCTCTGTGACTGGCCGCGTCTCGCGCTGCTCCCGGCCGCTGATTGGTTTAGGAGTATATCCGTAGACAGCTGGAGGAGGAACAGAGGCAGCTGGAGATCCTGCAGCAGCAGCTCCTGCAGGAGCAGGCTTTACTGCTGGTAACACACACTTATATACACACACACACACACACACACACACACACACACACACACACACACACACACACACACACACAGTCACACTATTGTGGCACTATCTTTGTGGGGACCCGTCATTGACATAATGAATTCCCTAGCCCCTTACCCTAACCTCAACCATCACAACTAAATGCCTAACCTTAACCCTTACCCTAACCTCAACCATCACAACTAAATGCCTAACCTTAACCCTTACCCTCACCTTAACCATCACAACTAAATGCCTAACCTTAACCCTTATCCTAACCTTAACCATCACAACTAAATGCCTAACCTTAACCCTTACCCTAACCTTAACCATCACAACTAAATACCTAACCTTAACCCTTTACCCTCACCCTAACCATAACCTAATTCTAACCCTAACCCTAAAACCAAGTCTTAACCCTCAAACAGCCCTTTAAACTCGTGGGGTCCAGCATTTTGGGCCCCACAAAGCTGTCGGGACCCCACAAGTATACTGGACTCCCGGTTTTTGGACCCCACGAATATAGTTAAACAAGCACACACACACACAAACACACACACACACACACACACACGGACCCCACGAATATAGTCAACCCTTGTGTTGACTTCGGGTCACATTGACCCGTTTTCAATTTTTGTTTTATATCCGAAAATATGGGACGTAGAAATAAGCGGTGAAAGTGTGTAGAAGAAAAATTTAACAATTTAAAACGTTAAACGGTAAAAGCAAAAACAAACTGATGTCAAAAACCGTCGAGGGGGAAACAAGTGTTTTTTTCAAGGTTGACGGGAAGACAACACAAGGGTTAAAAAAGAACACACACACACACACACACACACACACACACACACACACACACACACACACACACACACACACACACACACACACACACACTCACATGGGCTGCTGCGGACGTTGACACACCGCTCCGATGAATGCCAGACCTCTGACCTTACGAGACGGTGTGAGAAACTGAGCGTCCGGGCTCAGATCAGTCGATGGGATTGGTCAGGTTTTGCGTTGAAATGAAACTAAGATTTTAAGATGGCTGGATTACGGCGAAAAATGTAATGTCAGTGCCCCCCAAAATGTGCTTCACTTTTCATGGTTCAAAGTTCAGTCATATTTCAGCTTTTTCGCGGTGTTCTTTGGGGGACATGTTTGGGACTCGGCTGTGTTCGCTGTGCAGGAGTACAAGAGGAAGCAGATCGAGGAGCAGCGGCAGGCCGAGCGGCTGCAGAGGCAGCTGCAGCAGGAGCGAGCGTACCTGGTGTCGCTGCAGCAGCAGCAGGAGCCGCCGCGCCCGCCGGGGGCGCCGCAGGACAAGAAGCAGCTGTACCACTACAAAGACCAGGCGCCCAGCACCAACGACAAGCCGGCCTGGGCCAAAGAGGTAACACACGCACACAGACATGGATATATGGATATATATAAGACTGGATAAGAAATGAGACTGGATGCTGTTAGAGGTTTATACATGTGTTATATAATAACTTTTTCATCTCTCAGGATGCAGTGCTGAACCTCCGTCACACACACACACACACACACACACACACACACACACACACACACACACACACACACACACACACACACACACACACACACACACACACACACACACACACACAGGCATACACAGGCACACAGACACGCACACACACACACAGGCGCACACGCTGGCACACACACACACACACACACACACACACACACACACACACACACACACACACACACAGAAAGGCACACACATACACACACAGGCTCACAGGCAGCTCTGCCAACATGTAGACGTGTGCACAGACACTCAGGTGAACCTTTGCAGCAGGAACCCTTAGGTCTTCCTGTGGGACTCCCACAGAGTGGGACACCCACAGAGCAGCTCCTAGTCAACACAACACAAACGCACACACACACACACACACACACACACACACACACACACACACACACACACAACACACACACGCGCACTAACCGCTCCGCCACGATGACACAGTGGAGTTGTAAAGTGGTGGTTTTCATTCATAAAGACACAAAGAGGTGTGGGAGGCTGGTTGAAGGCCAGCAGAGCTCCCTGGAGCGTTCCTGTGTTCCTGTGTCGTCTGTGTTTTTGAGTTTTCTGCCCTCCAGGTGACACCCGCGCTCTCCCTGCAGAGGAGTCCATCTCATCGGTGCTGTCGCGCCAAATCACCGCTTTCTGATTTTATTTTTTCTGTCTAGGTGAAACAACGGGTCAATAATTGATGTGCTGTGTAAATTCCTCTTGTATGTTTTTATGTGATGAAAATGTTCATTATTTAAAGGTCCCGTGGCATGAAAATTTCACTTTGAGATTTTTTAACATTAATATGAGTTCCCCCAGCCTGCCTATGGTCCCCCAGTGGCTAGAAATGGTGATAGGTGTAAACCGAGCCCTGGGTATCCTGCTCTGCCTTTGAGAAAATGAAAGCTCAGATGGACCAATCAGGAATCTTCTCCTTATGAGGTCATAAGGGGAAAGGTTACCTCCCCTTTCTCTGGTTTGACTGCCCACAGAATTTGGCCCACCAATGAGAGAGAGAGAGAGAGAGAGAGAGAGAGAGACATCATGGCTTGATGTCTCTCTCTGTAACTCTCTCCTCCTCAATAGTTAAAGACACAGAAATGGCACATCCTAAGGAAAGCTCATTGTAGGACTGGCTCTAGTGGCTGTAATTCTGCACCAAGGCTGAATTTCGGGAAAGAGACTTCAGATCCAGTATTAGGGGACCACTAAGGTCTATATAAAAGAGACTTCAGATCCAGTATTAGGGGACCACTAAGGTCTATATAAAAGAGACTTCAGATCCAGTATTAGGGGACCACTAAGGTCTATATAAAAGAGACTTCAGATCCAGTATTAGGGGACCACTAAGGTCTATATAAAAGAGACTTCAGATCCAGTATTAGGGGACCACTAAGGTCTATATAAAAGAGACTTCAGATCCAGTATTAGGGGACCACTAAGGTCTATATAAAAGAGACTTCAGATCCAGTATTAGGGGACCACTAAGGTCTATATAAAAGAGACTTCAGATCCAGTATTAGGGGACCACTAAGGTCTATATAAAAGAGACTTCAGATACAGTATTAGGGGACCACTAAGGTCTATATAAAAGAGACTTCAGATACAGTATTAGGGGACCACTAAGGTCTATATAAAAGAGACTTCAGACACAGTATTAGGGGACCACTAAGGCCTATATAAAAGAGACTTCAGACACAGTATTAGGGGACCACTAAGGTCTATATAAAAGAGACTTCAGATACAGTATTAGGGGACCCCTAAGGTCTATATAAAAGCATCCAACGAGCACCATGTCATGGGACCTTTAAGAGTAAGGCTGTTGTCAGAGATGTGTGAGTACAGCAGGTCTCAGGTGAGTGGGAGGAAGTGCAGATGTCGTTATATATACACACAGTCAAAGCATTTTGGAATGAAACTCTTTTAGGTCTTATTTGCTATTTAGTGCTTCACATGCCACTTTTGAATTTTCCTCTTAACTTGAAAAGGGGAGATACTGACAGAAGTTGTTTGGCTGTAAGTGAGTTTACCCAACAACATTAAATCAAAGGCGATGAAAGTTAAATGAGATATTTTTCCAAATGTAGGTGACTGTCAGGACACGGTCTTGGTTTTAAAGGAACACGCTGACTTATTGGGACTTTGTCTTATTCCCCGTGTCCCCCAGAGTTAGAGGAGTCCATACGTACCCTTCTCATCTCTGTGGGTGTTGTAACTCTGTCTGACGCCCCGAGTGCTAGCTCCAGGATCTGTGCTAAGCTAGGCTAGAGGGAGCCGGTTACCTCCAGGATCTGTGCTAAGCTAGGCTAGATGGAGCCGGTTACCTCCAGGATCTGTGCTAAGCTAGGCTAGATGGAGCCGGTTACCTCCAGGATCTGTGCTAAGCTAGGCTAGATGGAGCCGGTTACCTCCAGGATCTGTGCTAAGCTAGGCTAGATGGAGCCGGTTACCTCCAGGATCTGTGCTAAGCTAGGCTAGATGGAGCCGGTTACCTCCAGGATCTGTGCTAAGCTAGGCTAGATGGAGCCGGTTACCTCCAGGATCTGTGCTAAGCTAGGCTAGGTGGAGCCGGTTACCTCCAGGATCTGTGCTAAGCTAGGATCTGTGCTAAGCTAGGCTAGCGGTGGGTGCGTCAGACAGAGTTACAGCACGTACAGAGATGAGAAGGGTACGTATGGACTCATCTAACTCTGGGGGATACAGGGAATAAGACAAAGTCCCAATAAGTCGCTGTGTTCCTTTTAAAAAAGAAGAAGAGGTTTTTGGTTTCAATCCATTGAGATGGTGTCATGTTCGAGTCATAGAAAGATGCCTTTGTTTTTGCCTGAGAGATACACAGCGGCTCCAACTGTACTGCATTTGTAAAGTACATTTGAAACCATTTGTCAGCTCTGTGTTTTTTGTGCGCAAACAGCAGCTAAACAGCAACATTTCCAGCTGGCTGCAATCTTTATAAAGACGCTTCTTGTAAATGCTTCTCATGTTGCATCTGGGCGTGGGCCGGTATACCATCTGACGGTATGATAACCTTCAGCAAAAAAAATATCACGGTTTCACGGTATCGCGGTATCGCAATTACAGCTTTAAAATGTATTCTTTTTTTAAATGTCTGGGTAAAAAAACAACTTTTTTCAAGTGAACACAACGTAATTTATTTCCAAACCCACTGCGCGCTGGCAGGAGAGGGTTTACTAAACTGCACCTTCTGTCTCGTAAAAAAACAGCTCATACTAAAGGAACGGTGTGACTGAAAAGTTCAGTGGTTTTTAGGGCTGTGCTCGATTGAAGAAATTCTTAGTCTAACACTCATTCAATTGTATCGACTAATCGATTAGTTGATTTAATCGATTTAATCTGTTAATCTGAGTTTCTCCGCAAAGAGTCATGCAAAAGCACCACTTGAATTCTTGTGTTTACCAGAGATGTGCTCGTATGTGTCTTGCAAATAAGTCATTCATGAAAAAAGCATCAAACATGACTAATGGACTAAAGAAATCTAAGTTGACTAAGACCAAAACGACCGATTAGTCGACTAATCGACTAAGAGGGAGCAGCCCTAATACGTCGTAATCGAGAGCTGAAGTCACGCCCTTCTACTTCCGGTCCGTGGGGACCTATCTTTCGAAAAAATATCAACGGTAGTGAATGGGGAAAGACTAATTATTTTTTGATCGCGTTTGAATTGAACCATGAATTAACACACATGATGTTCATCAGTTTAATAGATAATTTCGCAAGTCAAGAAAGTCTCAGTTTGTTGTTAAACTGTTAAAGTGTAAGACTGTGAAAATATGTAATTAGAAAGACTATCACACTTCAGCCCTAGTGACTTTTTTCAAACCGCGGTATACCTTGAAACCGGTAACCGGCCCATGCCTAGTTGCATCACCGAAGACCCTCACAGACCCAGACCCAGACCCCACCAGTCTCCTGGTCTCCAGACTGCTCATGTACCTTCAGCTTGCTGTCTCGTAAACACTCGCCTTAACCCCCCCCCCCCCTCCTACCCTCCAGGTGATGCGTCGAGCTCAGAGCAACTCTCCTCGCGTCCCTCCCAAGAAATACCACTCCTTCAGGGAGACGAGCAACAACAGCGACATCCTGAGCAACCTGCTCTTACTGCCCGGTTACAAACCTCCGCGCCCGCGCCCCCCTTCCTATCCCGCTCACATCAGCCCTACTAGGGATCACCACCACTTGCCTCAAATCCAGGTCACCTGCGTCCCAGAGACGCGCCAGCAGCAGAGCCCCAGCAGGAGCCCCGAGAGGAGCTCCGACTCCAGGGGCCGGAGCCCCGGCCGCCGGGTCAGTCAGTCGGAGGGCTGAACACGCTCTTCTTCTCTGCTCGTTCTCTCCGTCTCCTTTCTGGTCCTGCCGTCTCTGCAGGCCCGGCTTACCATCTAACCCCCGGCCGGCGCAACGATTCCCTCTTTACAGTCCTTCTAGAACAATGCGTGTGCGAGTTTTTTTTGTGATTGTTTGGGGGGCAAAAGTCCTTGATTATGCGGCACGTTTTCTTAAAAAAATTGAATTGAATATGCGGGATATTTATGCAATATCATGCGATGAAATTGCGGGAACTTGGAAAAACTGCGGTTTGATGAAAAAGAGAAAAAAAGTCACTTCATTAGGTTCCCATGGCAACAGGGGGAAATGGCTGCTCTTGTGTGAAGTAAACTCAACATTTTTCAACTTCCTGCTAAGATACAGTACAGGCCAAAAGTTTGGACACACCTTCTCATTCAATGCGTTTCCTTTTTTATTTTCATGACTATTTCCATTGTAGATTCTCACTGAAGGCATCAAAACTATGAATGAACACATATGGAATTATGTACTTAACAAAAAAGTGTGAAATAACTGAAAACATGTCTTATATTTTAGATTCTTCAAAGTAGCCACCCTTTGCTTTTTTATTAATAAGGGAAATAATTCCACTAATTAACCCTGACAAAGCACACCTGTGAAGGTAAAACCATTTCAGGTGACTACCTCATGAAGCTCATTGAGAGAACACCAAGGGTTTGCAGAGTTATCAAAAAAAGCAAAGGGTGGCTACTTTGAAGAATCTAAAATATAAGACATGTTTTCAGTTATTTCACACTTTTTTGTTAAGTACATAATTCCATATGTGTTCATTCATAGTTTTGATGCCTTCAGTGAGAATCTACAATGTAAATAGTCATGAAAATAAAGAAACGCATTGAATGAGAAGGTGTGTCCAAACTTTTGGCCTGTACTGTAGGTTACTTTTTTTGCAACGAAAATGCGGGGATTATGAATTCATGCAAGCCCCGCATATTTGGCGTGGAAATCGGCAATTTATGCGGCGAAAGTGCGGCGTATTTGAAAAAATGCACCCCCCCTACATAAACATGCGGACTTTGGCTGATTATACGTTGAATTATGCGATCGCATAATGGCGTTTTTCTAGAGGGACCGTCTTTAATCACTCGTAACATTCTTATTTCTCTAACCAGGTGGACTCGCATGCATTCATTCTGGGCTGGCGGCAGACGGGATAATGTGGACTCCTGTGTTTCTTTTATTTTTATTTTTAATTTCACACCCCTTCATCTCACTATTTCTCCCGGGGATCTTTTGGATTCATTCCCTCTTTTGATTGGTGCCATCAGTGCTTCCAAAACTAACTCCCACCTCTTGTATAATAGTGCTGAATCATATTAAGGTTTAAGGTTATCTTTATTATCAGCGATTGTTGTACAGCCAAGCAGTAACCACATAAACATAAACAATAATTACTATAAAAATCACATTTAGTGAGTTATTTAAAAGGCCAATGGCAGCATGGTCCAATGAGTTCTTAAGGGCGCTGACACATCAGGCCGATAATCGGCCGTTGGACAGTCTGGCGAGGTCGGTGACTCGAGTCTGTTCGGTGTCTCCCGTGCCGTCGTCAGTCCGGGGCTGTCGGCGTTCATTTTGGCCGACCTGACGTGTTCAGTCGGCGGCAGGGCAGTCGGGACTCGCCCGGAAATGGCGAGCGGGATGAGCGTGACTAGAGTCTCTCAAAATCTGAGGAAAATCTTTTAAACTGACCTCTGTCGATCTGAAATGAAGACAGATTCAGACACTGCATACACACACACACACACACACACACACACACACACACGGCCTATTTCTCTCTTCAGATGTTTTCAGAAACATGTTTCGGTGAACTATTTTAGTCCAATATGAGATCGTATTCTGAATGAGTCGCCATGACAGTCTGGCTTTGAATTTCCGGAGAAAAGAAACCCATGTGACGCGTTCGTCCAATCAGCTGCCGGTTTTCATTTTTTGGGCAACAACACAGATTAGCGCCCCCTGCTGTTATGGAGACGTATTACGTCTCGTCTCTTCAGTGAGTTCTGAGGCACTTTTTGGACCAACTCGAGGACACCGATCAGTCCGACTGGCTTTTCTGCCGAGGGTCGGCTGTCTGGTTGGTGTGTAACTGCTCTTAAATTAAAGGTTTGTGTCGACTGGCAAGCATTATTTCCACAAAAAACACCCGTCTTTTTCTTCTCTTTTAATCCTTTTGTCAAGTTTCCTCCTCTGCACGTTAACGTTTACTCTTCTCTAAATTGTCTCGATGTCCAAACCTTCACTTTCCATTTGACAGGTTACAGACTGTGTCTGGGTGTTGCAGGCTCGTTGGATCCCTCCTCATCTTTTGCTGCGGTGGCTCTCAATCTGGTGCTTCTTATTACCATAAAAAAAAGTCATTTCTTGTAGAGATGAGAATATTTTCTTGGTGTGGCGTTCCTCTCCAGGGTTAAAACGGTGAAATGGGAACGTATTAAGGTTGAGAGCTGCCGTTCTGTTGCATGTTGTGGTGTGATGGGATAATATATTTAACAGGTACTAACTTCCAACAGCTCAAACTAACATCAGCTTAATATTACAGGCTTTGTTGATGTTCACTAACTGACCAGGATCTCTTAAATCCCAGGTTGTTGGAGTCTTTCCCTTTTTCTCTCTTTTATTATGTATGTGTTTTATTAGTTTTATTTAACAGATATGATATTTTGACACTTCCAGGTGTGCTTACTAGGGTATTGAATGTGTGTTACCTTTCAGATTTGAGTGTAAATGTAAGTTGAGTGAAGTCACAGCAGAAGAATGGCAGGTTATTGCTCCATATTTGACCTCTTGCCGGTTTTCTTTATCACAAAAAACCAAAGTCAGAAGCTCACGCTCACATGAGAACACCCTTCCCCAGAGGAGGGGGGTGTCCTTTATTCGGAATACAGATATACAAACAAACAAGGCACATTTAGATTAGATTAGATTAGATTAGATTAGCTTCAACGTTATTGTCATTGTGCAGTGTACAAGTACAAAGACAGCGAAATGCAATCAAAATCCACATCAAAAATAGAGCTTTTGCCTCGGGAATTATTAGAATTGTTGGGTCTTTGTAAATGATAGAGTGTGGTCTAGACCTACTCTATCTGTAAAGTAACTCGAGATAACTCGTTATGATTAGATACTATAAATAAAATTGAATTGAAATTGAATTGGGTCGAGCATACAAACAAAACCTAGGAGCTTATACTGTACATAACACATCAACATAAAGCAAAACAAATACAAAAATAAGAGAAAAATGAAAAAAGGCTATCTCATATTAACTTCAAAGTTTCCAGTAGAGAAATCAATTCATGGTCTTTTTTTGTCTTAATCTTCCTGTTGTCCTCGGGTCAAATATGACCCATATTTAAAACGTTTCTATACCAACAAATGTGGGTTTCTTTCATCCAAATTGTCAAAAAATAACGTGGATGGTTCCATACAACCATTTACTCTTCACAAGGAAAATAAAAGATCAGCTCAGTACTTTCATTGAATGTGGGTGTTTGTTTATTACATTTTACAGCATTTGGAGACTTTTTTTTTTTATAAAAGAACGTTGAAAAGAGTGACAAAAATTTCGGAAATAGCTCAAAAACGTGGGGGGAAAAAACACACAAAAAACCCCCGCAAAAATGTGACAAAAACATCGGTAAGAAGTGACAATAAAACGTATTAAAAACTTTGGGGGAAAAGCGACAGAAGTGTCGAAAAAGACGACCACAACGTAAATTACGACCCAGAAAAATAAAAAAAGTTGCCGGGTCGACGGGAAGAAAAAACACACAAGGGTTAAACCTGTTCCAACGACTTACACAAAAGATGTAATGAATTCTTCCAGTGGATCAGGGAGGGTTTAGTTTCAGATCCCATCCCCAGAGTCTGCACACCCATTTAGGGCAGATCTCCAGGCCTGCCCTCTGGTGGCAGCCGCTGGATGGATGTAGGGCAGCAGCAGCTATATCGGTCTCTGTCCCTCTGGATACCCCGCATGGAAACACACACACACACACAATCACACACTCACACACACTCTGTACAGATAGGTCTACCCTCGTCTCAGCCTCCCAGGATTTCCCTCCGAGCTTCAGAGGAAGGAATCACACACAGACACAGTGCTCCACTCTAAAAACAGATTGCCACCGTTTAGAGAGAAGACGCTCCTCGGGGCATTCATGTACGCATGAAGGAGCGCAGGCCGTGTCTGCGGCCGCAGCCTTTTCCAAATAAATAACCGTTGGAACTGAAAACGTGCTGCTTTTGTAAATGACTGAGGAGAAACTTAGGCCGGTTACACACATGGACGAGTCGCGTGAGGGTGTCAGCCGCGTGGCGTGTCCGTTTATATTTCGGCTCCCATGTTAATCGGTTAGAGCTTATGGTGCGTTCTTTTTGTCCACCGAAGTCGATCTACGAGTCGTTTTCCGGAGTTACGAACCGGAAGTTGCAAAAAGAACGCCACCGAGGTCGTTTATATATACGACTCGTCAAGTCGTCTGAACTCAGAGGAACCCGAGCTCATTTTCAAAGATGGCTACGTCGTGCATCACACGTAGTAAACGTTGTGGTTTTCTACAATTTTAAGCACTTTTGTCTTTGTTGTAACCAAATGAAGAAGTCGTACACATAGCGCTGTATACTGCTACCTATAGGCATGTCTCTACAGTCTTATTAGGAGTTAAACATAGCGCTGTATACTGCTACCTATAGGCATGTCACTACAGTCTTATTAGGAGTTAAACATAGCGCTGTATACTGCTACCTATAGGCCTGTCACTACAGTCTTATTAGGAGTTAAACATAGCGCTGTATACTGCTACCTATAGGCCTGTCACTACAGTCTTATTAGGAGTTAAACATAGCGCTGTATACTGCTACCTATAGGCATGTCTCTACAGTCTCATTAGGAGTTAAACATAGCGCTGTATACTTCTACCTATAGGCATGTCTCTACAGTCTTATTAGGAGTTAAACATAGCGCTGTATACTGCTACCTATAGGCATGTCTCTACAGTCTTATTAGGAGTTAAACATAGCGCTGTGTACTGCTACCTATAGGCATGTCTCTACAGTCTTATTAGGAGTTAAACATAGCGCTGTATACTGCTACCTATAGGCATGTCTCTACAGTCTCATTAGGAGTTAAACATAGCGCTGTATACTGCTACCTATAGGCATGTCTCTACAGTCTTATTAGGAGTTAAACACAGCTGTTATACTGCTACCTATAGGCATGTCTCTACAGTCTTATTAGGAGTTAAACATACGCGGGTGTACTGCTACCTATAGGCATGTCTCTACAGTCTTATTAGGAGTTAAACATAGCGCTGTATACTGCTACCTATAGGCATGTCTCTACAGTCTTATTAGGAGTTAAACATAGCGCTGTATACTGCTACCTATAGGCATGTCTCTACAGTCTTATTAGGAGTTAAACACAGCGCTGTGTACTGCTACCTATAGGCATGTCTCTACAGTCTTATTAGGAGTTAAACATAGCGCTGTGTACTGCTACCTATAGACATGTCTCTACAGTCTTATTAGGAGTTAAACATAGCGCTGTATACTGCTACCTATAGGCATGTCTCTACAGTCTTATTAGGAGTTAATGTGAGTGACGGTCCAACATCCTATAGGCTGTATAGGCTCTTTACAGCTACCCTAAGTTGTTATAAACAGACAGCACACTTACCCATTTTTCAGAGTTTTAATCTGCCGGCGCTCTGTCCCGAGATCAGCCCTCCCTGTACCTAGCAGCAGCGCCGCGTCAGACACGCTTCTGGTGTGTAGGACACAGAAAAACCCACGCAGCTCAGGACGCAACAGAAACGCCACGCTCGCACAACGCGTCCAGCGTGTAACCGGCCTTAGACGTCTAAAAAGTTAGTTTGTTAGTCGTTTTTTTCCCCCATCAGATTTTGCCCAGGTTTATCCAAGATGTCTTTGGACACTAATCTGGAAAACGGACGGCTATGAAATTAGGACTGCACAATTAATCGCAATTTTATCAAAATTGCAATATGGGCTAGAGCAATATCCAAATCGCAGGAGAGCGCAATATTTGTTAAAGACAAAATATGTGTCAAACCGTTCTGAATGATGTATTGTGGGTCTGCAGAGACGTCCCGGGCTACATATACTATCCTACAGACTACAGAAAACCATCTTTGTTTGGTACAGATCCTCAAAAAAATCACACTATAATCATTTTAATATTTTAAGATTTAATATTAGTCAATGAAAATGAGAATAATTATATAAACATGATCATTCCCTTCAATATCCTGAGTCACATTGCAATCGCAGTATCAGTCAAAATCATCGCAGTTACATATTTTCCTCCTATCGTGCAGCGATATATATGAAATGTCTCAGAAACTTTGCTCTTGACTAATTACGGATTAAGCTAAAGCTATCAGTCATCACATACCGTGACTACAAAACGTAGCGACTTATTTTTATTTTATTTTTTTATTTTATTAGTTTATTTGTCAGGGACCATGCACCGTTCAGGCCCTGTACCAGAGTTAGCTATACAGCTAATTTACATCTGTGGTCCCTGGGCAAGGGAGATAAAAGGACAATACAGACAATACTATATATAAACAACAGATAAACAACGATAACATATGTCATTAACAAACTGCAAAAATGAAATTGAGTCTTTAAATATTGTACAAAAAAAGTGTATAAAAATGTGTTTATCAGTAACAGAAAAGATTTGCTGCTGTAGATTTAAAATATCTCCGTAAACAATAAGATTAGAGATGATGTCACACGTCCAGCTCATTAAAGCGAACAATCCTGAAGAGGATGGATGCTGCTCTATCCACCAAAACCTAACCTCATGCACCAGAAAAGGAATAACGTTTAACACGAGCAATTACATCTTTCTTATGCTACTTTGAATTTTAAGTCTGGAAATCCAACATCTGGATAAACTCACGCTTAATCACAGAAATCACAACTCATTCATGAAGCCCAGCAGTTTGGACTAAATGGAATCAAACCATTTACACACACCTCATTGCATGCTGTGTGTGTGTGTGTGTGTGTGTGTGTGTGTGTGTGTGTGTGTGTGTGTGTGTGTGTGTGTGTGTGTGTGTGTGTGTGTGTGTGTGTGTGTGTGTGTGTGTGTGTGTGTGTGTGTGTGTGTGTCAGGTGGAGGAGCATTATAAGATGAACAGACAGACTTCTCCTGCCTTGCAGCACAAAGTCTCAAACCGGATCTCGGACCCGTCGCTGCCCCCCCGCTCCGAGTCTTTCAGCAGCGGAGGCATCCAGCAGGCCCGGACCCCGCCGATGCACCGCCCCGTCGAACCTCAGGTGTGTGTCCTACTACGTATGTCTTCACGTTGGAGTGGGAGTATGTATGTGTGTGTGTGTGTGTGTGTGTGTGTGTTAACATGAGACACAAACTTAACATCCCTCAGGGTGCCATCACACGTTGAGCTTGGGTTCTTTGGTCTGGTTTTCAGATCGAAACCTCCCAATATGAGGATGTGGTACTCTGCAGGAAAATAGTGCAGGGAAAGGAAGTTTGGAAGTATGTAGTAGTAGTAGTAGTAGTAGTAGTAGTAGTAGTAGTAGTAGTAGTGTAGTCTGTAGTTTTGACTGTTTCTCTGGTATTTATATCATTCCCAAGGACATGAAGGCCCCGCTTTGACATGCTATTAAAATCCCATATGAGTGATCCGATAACATTGAGATCCGATCACTCAGACCACAGTTAGGAGACAGTTCAGGCCACATATGGCCACATTGTGTACTGGACCACATTAAAGGTGCAGTAGGTGGGATTGGGAAGATCCAGGACTTAGCCAAAAAATGTGAACATCGACAACTTCTCAGTCCCTCCCCCCCTTTTCCGCTAAAGCCCAAAAACGGTCTCCTAAGCCCCTCCCCCCACAAGGGAAAATGATTGCCCTGATTGGTGCATCTGAACAGGGAGTGGTGGATTTTGGCAAATCTCACTACAGGCTGTAGGTGGAGCCAGAGGAGCCAGATTTTGTTAAATGACCTGCTTCATGTAATTCTACTGGAACATAGGGTCAGTTTCAGCAAATATGACAGAAAGTTAGTTTTATAAGTCTTACCTACTGCACCTCTAAGGACCGCCTACTTAACTGTGAGCGAAACCACGCAGTCATTGTTTGTTTGGCTCAACCATACACGGAGAAAGAACAGTTTTTAGGCTTCTAGACGGTAACATTCGTCTACAGACTCTGTCGTTTCCATTCTAGCTGGAGGTCACGAGCTTGTGTTTTCAGGGTTGTTAAGAGGACATGTGGTCGTTGCTGGAGCAAACATTGTTCGGCTGGTGTGAACGCACCCTGAGTCATGTGTTTCTTACCTTCCTTTCCTTCTCTTCCTTCTCTTCATCACTCCTCCTGCATCACTCTTCCTCCTCCTTCATCTCGATCACATTGTGTGAACGCATCCTGATCCTGCTCTTCCTCCTCAACCCTGCCTGTTTCCTGCTCGTGTGTGCGTGCGTGTGTGCGTGCGTGTGTGTGTGTGTGCGTGCGTGTGTGTGTGTGTGCGTGCGTGTGTGTGTGTGTGTCCAGATGGCCCACCTGGTGCAGGTGAAGAGTCACGGCCTGTCAGGCTCCCAGTCTCTGTACGACCCCCACGGCGTGTCCTCCTCCTCGGCATCGCCCTCCCCCTCCCGGCCTCCCATGCCCCGGCAGAACTCCGACCCCACCTCCGACACCCCTCCTCCCCTGCCCCTGTCCCGCCTGGCGCCCCCCCTCGACAAGCTGGACCGCCGCTCCTGGCTGCGGCAGGACGACGACGTGCCCCCGAAGGTCTCTGCATGCCACGACCTGTGTGTTTTTGTCCACCACGACGTGTGTGTGTGTGTGTGTGTGTGTGTGTGTGTGTGTTTGATCTCGTGGCTTTTCTTTCTCTATATTCAGTTTTCTTGTCTGTCTTAGTTTCTGTGTCTGTTGGGAGTCTCTCCTGATATGTTGTTTGTTTTATTTTTATTGTTTTAATCTTAAAGACAGGGCCAAGCGGAATGTGCGGACACAGAATTCCACAAATTTTCCACATAAAAAAGTCAGGGGCGCCTAGGTAGCTCACCTGGTAGAGCGTGCGCCCCTATGTACAGAGGCTCAGTCCTCGTCACAGCGGCCACGGGTGTATTTCCAACCTGCGGCCCTCTCCTGCATGTCATTCCCCCTCTCTCTCTGTCTCTCTCTGTCTCTGTCTCTCTCTTTCTCTCTCTCTCTGTCTCTGTCTCTCTCTCTCTTTCTCTGTCTCCCCTTAATGCCTTAAAGGGATACGCCACAGTTTGTTGAACTAGGGCTTATCACGGTCTCTCCTAGCTGTAGATAGGTGGGCCAACGCATTTTTTGTCATGCATCGTTTTAGTCCGGTGCAACACCGGCAGCGCCGCCGCTAGTTAGCTTAGCGTAGTGAATGGAATCCTATGTTGCCGGTTAGCATGTTGTGAGTAAAAGTGAGCCAACAAAAGACAAAAAAACAACCTAATTACTTGCACTGAGACACACAATGCGTTGGCCCACCTATCTACAGCCAGGGGAGACCGTGATAAGAACTATTTCAACAAACGGTGGCCATATAAAATAAAGGCCTCAAATGCCAAAATAAAATCATCTTAAAAAAAAAATAATCTTAACCAAGTGCAGGAAAACATGACAAAATTCTATCCATTTTTATTCTGGATCACTGCTGTAAAATGTAAACTGTTCTGTTTGGGTCTCCTCAAAGGCCACCAATTGCTATAAAGTAGAAGAAATTTTAATAATGGCCAAACCAAACAGTGCAGCTTTGCATAAACCTCTGATTAAAACTGATGTACAAAAACACACACCTTCTCTCAGGGGTTTACTTGTAGCCTGTATTTGAAATTTGACTGTTAACAAAATGCTACACAGGAAAGTGGTCTGCAAACCCCCAAAAGAGGAGTTTCCACTTTGATTTCATTCATTTAACCCTCTAGGGTCTGAGGGTGTTTTTAGACACACAGAGGAATTCAGCACGCTCTGATATTGCTCTCAATTTAAACAACGTGTTACGGGTATTATCAAACACAAGTTCAGCTACAATAATCAGTCACAAACAGCTAGAAGCTGATATGATTAACAGTGTTTCCTTTAGGATTTGTTTTTAGCAGTCACAACCCCCAGAACTGACACTTCGCTGCAACACAAAGAAATATATTTATTCACCTCTATTCACACACAATTTGGCATATTTTCAGTTGTGATTGAACTGTATTTTTTGAGGAACTATAGGGCGCTTAACATCCATACAACAGGTCTACAAAATGAATTTTACATGAAATTCTTCATAGGGAAACCAAAAGCCAAATGACTACATCTATCGACTATTTCCAGTTTATATTATATTACATATATTACACTGACTCACTTACCATATCAGGATGATGGGCTGACAGAACTGACAAGTTGAACGTTGTCCGATTAGAGCGGACCCACCGCGGTGATGTTTTTTGGTGGAGCTGTTGGTTTAATAGTCGACTCGGAAGAAAGGGAACGTTTTGACGATAAACTCCATCGACACAACAGGATGTGGAGTTAAACTGGACGGGCCCAATAACCTCTGAATAGTTCTACTTGTTGTTAAATTGCAATGAGAGCGGCAGCAAACGGCATTATGTCGGCAGGATAATTTAAAAGCCAACCGTGACTACATTGTGCGTCTGCCCTAATTTTGCCATGGTGGGCCGCCAACACAAAATCAACATAGAGGAAACACTGGATAATAATTCAATTCTGTACTAAATCTTACTGAACAGTAGGGCTGGGCAATATATCGATATTATATTGATATTGTGATATGAGACTAGATATCGTCTTAGATTATCGTCTTAGATTTTGGATATCGTAATATCGTAAATGGCTTAAGTGGTGTCTTTTCCTGGTTTTAAAGGCTGCATTACAGTAAAGTGATGTCATTTTCTGTTACCTGACTGTTCTAGCTCTTCTATTATTTTTACCTTTCCCCACTTAGTCATTATATCCACATTACTGAAGATTATTTATCTTCAATCTCATTGTGAAGATATTTTGTTAAAGCACCAATTGTTAACCCTATAATATCGCCACAATATCGACATCGAGGTATTAGGACAAGAACATCGCGATATCTGATTTTCTCCATATCGCCCAGCCCTGCTGAACAGCCCAGATGTTGTCTCCTCTGACCCAGTCTGTGTTGGAGAGAGTCTGATATGAAAACAGGTGGGAGGTCCTGACTGCTGTGTGTTCCCCAGGTTCCTCAGAGGACCACCTCCATCTCTCCCGCTTTGGTCAGGAAGCACTCTCCTGGAAATGGACCGGGCCTGGGGCCTCGGGCTGGGGCTCACCTCATACGGGCCAGGTACAAACACAGCATCAGAGTATACGTAAAGTAATGCTCATTATGCAGAATGAGCCATTTTAGAATCCTATAAAGTATATTTCTTTTATTACAATTGTTGATGCATTAATGTGTAGGGCTGCAACTCACGATTGTGTTCATTGTTAATTCATCAGTGGATTATTTTCTGGATGAATGGATTAGTTGTTGGGTCTCTAAAATGTCAGAAAATGGTGGAAAATGTGGATGCAGTGTTTCCCAAAAAGCCCAAGATGGCGTCCTCAAATGTCTGGTTTTGTCAACAACTCAAAGAAATTCAGTTTACTGTCACAGAGGAGAGAAGACGCTAGAACAATATTCACATTTCACAAAGCTGGAATCAGAAGTTTTTTTTAAACTTTATTTCATAAAAAATTACTCAAACAGATTAATCAATTATCAAAATATGGTAGTTGGCGATTATTGTAATAGTTGACGACTAATTGATTAATCTTTGCAGCTCTATTAATGTGTTGATCACTTTAATGTTGCAGCTGGTAAAGTTAGTTTATATACTGTACTTAAGCACAGTGCTTACAATCCAGATAAACACACACACGCACACGCACACATAGATGTGTGGAAACGCAGGTGTTTCCCGCATGAATGAGACAGCGCTGTTTGTGTTG
>NC_053133.1:26012081-26032081 GCF_010015445.1 Perca fluviatilis
GAACACTTGAATCTAGCGTTTGAGGCCATTAACTCATTATGAAAATGTTTACTGAGGTAATAAATCAAGTGAGAAGTAGGCTCATTTTCTCATAGACTTCTATAGAAACGGACTTCTTTTTGGAGCCAATGGGTGGCCCCCTGCTGGACATTAGGGAGAATGCAGGTTTTGTGCTGCACACAAATATATTTATTCACCTCTATTAACACACACAATGAGGCATATTTTCAGAACTTTATTTTTTGAGTTCCTATATAGGCCAACTTTGATCTTGACATATAGGCTAAGCATTCTGTAGCAAATACCAATAAACCCACTATTAATTACATTATCTTAATGCAGTGCAACTACTTCAGCATGTAAATAATGCACTTCAAATACAAACGTTCTCCGACATGCACTCTAACAATGCAGCCTGTTTCTGATACTGGTGGGGGGGCAGAAATGTTGCCGTGATAGAGGCATATGTTTCAACATAGAGGAAACACTGCTCACGTTGTTAGAGGTATAGTTGTAGTCAGCGTTCTTGGTGTGGACGGGCCTTTACGCCGCGTTCAGCAGCTTAATGGCCGAGGGAACGAACGATTTGGAGTAACGGTTGGTCTTTCTGGGAGGTTGCAGATAGCACCGTCCTCGGGCGCCCAGATAGCTCAGTTGGTAGAGCGGGCGCCCATATATAGAGTTTTGCTCCTTGACGCAGCGTGCCCAGGTTCGACTCCGACCTGCTGCCCTTTGCTAGCCTGGGTAAAACCCTGCCCAACTTCCGGCAAATTTGAGATTTGCTCTGCAGGTCAGTCTGGCCAAGAGCCCCATTCAAAACCATTTCCAGTGTCCCCAAAATCGAGGCACCAATCACCACCGTTGAAGCGGGCTTTACACGATGACGATAGCGCGGCGACGGCGAGCAGCTTCTTGTTTACATTCAAGCGCAGCAACCCGTTGATGCCGCTGTCGCTGCTACGTCACCCAGATCGTTGGTCTGATTGGTTGAAGGACTATCCAATGGCGCCCAGAGGCATTTGGAAATGGGCTGTGAATGAACCTTCCCCAGACCAGACCCACTCTCAGTTACAACTGATAAGGGTCTGGTGTCAACCAGGCTAGCCCTTGGCTGCATGTCATCCCACCCCCCCCACCCTCCTCCCTCTCACTCCCCTTTCATTTCCTCCGCTGTCCTGTCAATAAAGGCCTAAAAATGGGCAAAAAATAATCTTTAAAAACAGAAATTAGCGTCATAACACAAGGCATTAGTGTAAACTCACTGGACAGAATATGGTCATGATTAAAAATGCACTTTAGCATTGTTAGATGATGGTCTCTCTGCTACTTCTGTAGGATTCATGTCTTCCTCTCATATCCACTTTACTTCCTGTTATCAATTCAGACATCTGTGCTCTCATGTTTCATTTCCAGTCACTCTCTTTCTCTCTCTCCTTTCTCCCATTTTATCTCTTCCCTCTCTCTCATCAGGAGGAGTTGGTAAGATAACCCCTGCCACATTGACCCCCCATCCACACACACACACACACTTCCTTTCACTTAACCTCTCACATGCACAACCCCTTCTTTTTTTTGTTGCGGATATCACAAAGTCCCCTGAACTTTAACCTTTTAACCTTCCTGCACTGATGGCGTCTGTACTCTGACTCTCTTCTCCCTGCACTGTCCCTGCTGCTCGCTGCCCTCTCCACTGTGGACATTCAGTAATCTGCCTGAAATGTAATCTCACTAACAGCCTGTGCCACATATAGTAAAACTAGGGCCGGGTACCGAATTCAGTACTTTTTAGGCACCGATCCATATAGCCTCTAAAGTATCGGGTATCGAAAAATGCCTCGTCATTCAATACCAAATTTCAACACATGATGAGTAATGCTGCGTTCCAGACACAATTTTTAGCCCGTAAGTTACGACTTCAAGTCGCGACTCACGACTCAGGAGCGTTCCAGACAAAGTCACGACAAACCTTTCTAGCTAGCGTTAGCTAGCGGCTACCTAACGTTCACGTTAGCTAGCGCTAACTGATACTAGTGATTTCTAGTCGCCGACATTTAATAAACATAACCTGTAGTAGTACACAATCGTATGTGTATTACAATGTGTGGAATTACTTTACATTGCCGATTTATGTATTTCTATTTCTCACCGTTAATCACAAGCGTCTGTACAGCATCAACAGGGGGCGCCATTGTTGTGTGTGTGTGGGTGTGTGAGACGTCAAAAACTGTAACTGGGAGTACAACCATCTGGTACCAGTTAACTGGTACTAAGCTACGGGTTTGACTGCCGTTTCAGGGCGCTTTCACCGGTAGAAGGTGGTGAAAACGCGCCATGCTTCTACCGAGATCTAATAATGTCTGTGATTGGCTGTCGTAGAGACACGCAGGAGAAACTCAACGTTACGCAGAGACAGGGCTCACGTAGTAGGAGCTGTAAAATAAATAAATAGATTTGTGTAGCCATGTGTGATGTTGTAATTTCTCTTTGTTAAAATTAGAGCTGGGCAATATATCGATATTATATCGATATCATGATATGAGACTAGATTTCATCTTAAATTTTGGATATCGTTATAATGTTACATGGTAAGTTTAGTCTTTTTCTGGTTTTAAAGGCCGCGTTACAGTAAAGTGAGGTAATTTTGTGTGTGTGTGTGTGTGTGTGTGTGTGTGTGTTTGTTTTTGTTGTTGTGTGTGTATTTCAGGCCTGTGTGTGGTGTGTTCCAACAAACGGAGTGTAAATTGTAATTTCCCCACTGGGGATCAATAAAAAGAATAAATTATTATCATTATTGGTATCGGTACCCAGCCCTAAGTAAAACCCTCTTTTATCTCTCTCTTGCTTGTGTTTTTTTTTTTTTTTAATTTATGCAACTTTTATTTTATTTAAAGCTGCATAAACTCTGATCAGGGTCCCAAATTAGCACCATCTACCAGCCAAATCCTGGTAAAATATGCAAATAGCTGGTTGATTTTCTTCCTCTCACCAGCCAAAGAAAACTATTGATTGGCTGGTACAATTTGAACATTCACTAGCCATTTGGCTGGTGAATGAAAAAGTTAACTCTAAAAGTTGACTCTAAGGGTCCTATCTTGCACCCGGCGCAGCACAAAGCCCGACGCAAGTGTCTTTGCTAGTTTAAGACCCGTCCAGCGCCCACGTCGTTTAAATAGCAAATGCACCTGCGCCCATCTTTGAGCCCATGGGCGTGCTGGTCTTACAGGAAGGTGTGTTCAGGTGCATTCTGGGCGTGCTGATCTTACAGGGAGGTGTGTTCAGGTGCATTCTGGGCGTGCTGGTGTTACAGGGAGGTGTGTTCAGGTGCATTCTGGGCGTGCTGGTCTTACAGGGAGGTGTGTTCAGGTGCATTCTGGGCGTGCTGGTCTTACAGGGAGGTGTGTTCAGGTGCATTCTGGGCATGCTGGTCTTACAGGGAGGTGTGTTCAGGTGCATTCTGGGCATGCTGGTCTTACAGGGAGGTGTGTTCAGGTGCATTCTGGGCATGCTGGTCTTACAGGGAGGTGTGTTCAGGTGCATTCTGGGCGTGCTGGTCTTACAGGGAGGTGTGTTCAGGTGCATTCTGGGCGTATTGCTATCTTGAGGCAGCGGGAAGTGATTGCACCATTGACCAACAAAAACCTGGTCTAAAGTCAATAACGTAGCATTTCATTGTTATTTTAACAGCAAATTAGTAAAATGCTCCTAGGCTCGTGCACAGCGCGCGCACACTATACTTGTTACACACACAGGGACGCACAGCAACACACACACACACACACACACACACACACACAGAAGATTGCAAATAAAAATATTACGGTGCAAATCCTCCATCATAACAGCAATGCTTCAAGGTCCAAACGCGCCTGGCTTTTAAAGGGAATGGGAGATGATCTCTGATTGGTTGATTGCATGTTACGCCCAAAACACACCTCTGATTAATGAAGACACTAAGTACAACCCTTTAGAACCAGGCGCCCAGCGCACTGACCCTTTTTTCTGCCGTCAAACTAGCAAAAGTGGATTTGGACACGCCCTAAACACACCTGCGCCAGGCGCTTCACACCGTGCGCTTAGATCCTTAAAATAAATAGTGCCCTAACTGTGATACTGAAATGATTTCAGGGTAAAACAAAGGAACCGGGAGAGTGTGGCTAATGTGGCTGACATGTTACTTACAGTTTGTGCCACATATGGTAAAACCCTCTTTTATTTCCCTCTCCTTTTTAAAAAAAAAATAAAAAGCTGCAAATACACTGAAAAGATTTTAGGGTAAAACAAAGGAACCGGGAGAAGGGAGCACATTCCTTCTGCTGCTTTTTTAACATTTACGCCGGCTTCCAGCTGGTTATAAATAGTACATTTTTCTAAGTTCTGCTGTGAGTTAATAAATCACTTCACAGATTGGAGCCAAAATACATTTGTGATGTGTGTGTGTGCTTGAAGTTGCATTCAGCTTCACACAGATGGAATCACTTGATGATGACCTCGTGGACCTTAGCTTCAGCCGGTTTGAACCTAAAATGAAAACAAACTTTCTGGAAACTTTTTTGATTCATGTGCCTGTGATTCATTATTTTTTTCAACCAAACGTTTCTCCCCGTTATTAAATTAGGGCCACCTGTGGTGGTAATAATAATAAAATAAACATTAGAGGCAGCTTATTGCTACACTATAACTGCACTGAAAATGTATTTCTGGTCTCTTACATTTCTATTCATTTCTTTTACTCAGATTTTGCTCAATTTGACACATAAAAGTTATATAATTCAATTAAACCTACGATAGATCACATGTGTCAAACTCAAGGTGCTAAACCTGACCCCTCGCAGATTTTGATGCGGCCCGCCTATTAATTTAACAATAAAGTTTGGCCCCAAACCAAAAAGAAGGGAAACTGTTTTTCAAACTCCAATTATGCAACACTCCAAGCAGAATATGGCAGATTTACCGACTTTGAGACACAGAAATCCCCCCAGAAGCAGAGAGCTTTCATATTTAGAGCTTTCATATTTAGACTGTGAAACAGGTTGTTGTAAAAATAAAAATAAAAAATCAAACCATTGCTCTGCTTGATTTGCTCGACTATATGATGGCTAAAGAACTTTTTGCTGACTTTTGTAGGATTTCATGTTGACCCAAGTTCGAAAAAAGTCGAAACGAGTGACAAAAAAAGCAACAAAATGTTGCAAAAAAAAGCTGAAAAAGCAACAGAAATGACCAAACTGCGACATGCAATAATACAGTCAAAGATATTTGACTATATGTATTTAAAAGCATGTCAATAAACTGTACATGTCTGGCCCTTGATGTGATTCTCTTTTCCAGTGTGGCCCTTAGTGAAAATGAGTTTGACCCCCCCTGCTATAGATACTTCAGAACGATATTCATTTTATTTTATATTAATAATATAATTCAGTTTGGAGAAGCAGGCAGGAGTACCGACGCGGAAGCTAAGCCAACGTCCTGCTGTGGACGGGGGGCGGGGGGGCAGCAGCAAGACGCATTTCAGACACCTAAAAACATCTATATCAGTTTGTGTACACTATATTTAGACTATTTTCAGAGCTTCACCTTGCTGTCAGACGGCCCTTTATGACAGGGAACTGAAGCCGTTATCTCTGCTCTCTTCAAAGCGCACACTTAACCTTGATTTTTGTTTTTTTTAGGTCTTAATCCGAACTATTGCTTGAAAATGTCGTAGTATTGGGTTACTAGACGGATTCAATTCAATTTTATTTTAGTTCAAGTGCAATATCACCACAAAACATGGTCTCAAAACACTGTACAACAGATAAAAGTTAGGATTAAAAATACAAAAAGATGCATTAAAATCACTGCGGTTCTATTAGGTACATTAAAATGAAATGAAAAGTGGTACAAAGGTGGCGTGCCGATATCTTTTTGAACCTAGGAATTTGAAAAGATACAGGGAGCGGAGTGGTCGTGCGGGGTCTGAACACAAACAATGATACAAAACCTGCCCATTTATTTCAAAAGAAAAAAGCTGTAATGATACCTATGAAGTAAAGGTTTTCTTCCTTGTATTTAGTGCATGAATCTAAACATGACTTACATTTAAAAACCATCATCTGCAATCTGTAGAGGTCACTCTTTCCAACCAGCTCGGAGTGAAATCGGTTCACTTTGAGTTTTATTAGTGCTGTCAAACGATTAAAATATTTAACCGCGATTAATCGCATTAATGTCATAAATTAACTCGCAATTAATCGCACATTTTTATCTATTCTAAATGTCCTTTCATTTCTTTTTTTCCTATTATTTTTTTTTCTCATTTAAATGCTCTTATCAACATGGAAAAGTAGATCGGCTTGCTTTGTGCTTTTGTCGCCTGGCTTTGACGAGGGGGCGGAGAATTGGCATCAGCTGTGCGCTCGGTCATCAGCTGTGCGCTCGGTCGTCAGCTGTGGGCTCGGCCGTCAGCTGTGGGCTCGGCCGTCAGCTGTGTGCTCGGTCATTAGCTGTGTGCTCGGTCATCAGCTGTGCGCTCGGTCATCAGCTGTGCGCTCGGTCATCAGCTGTGCGCTCGGTCATCAGCTGTGCGCTCGGTCATCAGCTGTGCGCTCGGTCGTCAGCTGTGCGCTCGGTCGTCAGCTGTGCGCTCGGTCATCAGCTGTGCGCTCGGTCATCAGCTGTGCGCTCGGTCGTCAGCTGGCTCGGTCGTCAGCTGTGCGCTCGGTCATCAGCTGTGCGCTCGGTCATCAGCTGTGCGCTCGGTCATCAGCTGTGCGCTCGGTCATCAGCTGTTTGCTCGGCCGTCAGCTGTGCGCTCGGCAGTCAGCTGTGCGCTCGGCAGTCAGCTGTGCGCTCGGCCGTCAGCTGTGCGCTCGGCCGTCAGCTGTGCGCTCGGCCGTCAGCTGTGCGCTCGGCCCTCAAGTGGTATTTCAGACTGGACGTGCTGCGATGATAGCTCAGTTCACAACGACAAAACACACACAGATCACTTTGGTCTTGTCAATGGAAACATTTGGCAACTTTTTTAAAAGTAAACTTTCCATTCAGAATCTTATTGGCGTCCATTTCGGCGTCTCGCGCTCGCCATCCACTCAAAACGTACCGTTAGCCTGCTACTCTTTGGCCGGATCGTGAGCCCAAACCAGTGTGCGCCTGTTGTTTAGTTTCCGGTCTAGCTAGATCCGGTGTGGTAGTTGTAGTCTTTCTAACATTACTAGTTGTTGCAACAGCATGTGAAAAAAACTACAAAGTTTGCTAGGCCAAAAAAAGAACGTTAATCTCGCTCGATTAAAAAAAAATTGAGGCCGATAAAATGGGTTTGCGTTAACGCCGTTAATAACGCGTTTAACTGACAGCACTAAGTTTTTATCTTTGCTGACTTGTTGTCGTGGATGTTCCCCCGTCCTCCAGGACCTGACGGCTCTGGCCAAAGAGCTGCGGGAGCTGCGGCAGGGGGAGGAAACCAGCCGCCCGCCCGTCAAAGTGACGGACTACTCCTCGTCCAGTGAGGACTCCCACAGCAGCGAGGACGAGGAGGGAGAGGGCGGGGCTAACGACGGGTCAGTGGCTGTCAGCGATATACCGCGCATTATGTGAGTACGCTTCTATTATTATTATTATTATTATTATTATTATTAAAGGGATACTATGCGGATACTCAACCCAATTTATAGGGCTGGGCAATATATCGATATTATATCGATATCGTGATATGAGTCTAGATATCGTCTTAGATTTTGGATATCGTAATATCGTGATATGACATAAGTGTCTTTTCCTGGTTTTAAAGGCTGCATTACAGTAAAGTGATGTACTTTTCTGAACTTACCAGACTGTTGTAACTGTTCTATTATTTGCCTTTTCCCCACTTAGACATTATATCTACATTACTGATGATTAATTATCTAAAATCTAAGTGTGATGATATTTTGTTAAAGCACCAATTATCAACCCTAGAATATCTTCGCAATATCGATATCGAGGTATTTGGTCAAGAATATCGTGATATCTGATTTTCTCCATATCGCCCAGCCCTACCACTTCACATCATAATAATGTTGGTAGTATGTGTAAATGTTAAACTTCCCTCCATCTTACCATCGAGGCGTACAGACTATACTTCCACACAAAGTATAGAAGCGGGGCGCCCGGATGGCTCAGCTGGTAGAGCGGGCGCCCATGTATAGAGGTTTACTTTACTTTACTTTCATATGTCTCTTTGTAGCTTTGCTTATTTAAAGCTAATGTACTCGCACAGTCTTATACTTCAACAGTTTAACAACAAACTGAGACTTCCTTCAGTTGAAAAATTATCTTTTTCAATTCAAACGAGATCAAAAATACACCTCGGATAAAAAAAAAATAATAATTCTTGAACCTTCACTTTCATATGTGTCTTTGTAGCTTTGCTTATTTAAAGCTAATGTACTTGCACTTACTACTTGTTGTCTGGAGTTTGAACCTTCACAGTTGAAAGCACTTAATTGTAAGTCGCTTTGGATAAAAGCGTCAGCTAGATGACATGTAATGTAATAATGTAATGTAATAATGTGATGTAATAATGTAATGTAATAATGTGATGTAATGGGGCCCAAAATAACTTTTTCCCACAGACTCACATGGCCAAAGAGAGTTCTGTGAGTCTGTCAGCAGAGAAGCATGTTAGAAAGAATATGGAGTAACGATGTTGACCTGTCCCTCTGTCAGGCCGGCGGCGAGCCAAGGTACCAACGAGTCCTTCGGCATGATTGGAGGTCACAGCGACGGCCACGAGGACTCGTTTGGAAACAGCTCCCAGGACAGCACCCTGATGATGCGTGAGGTGAGCCTGACCTTTGACCTGTAGCCTCGCTGACTCCACACAATCAACAACGCTTGGCGCTCATGAGCTCATTCAGGGGCTCTGCACGCCTCGCTGTTTCCTGGTTTTGTTCTGGTCTTTGAGTGTGGATAACACAGTGGGCTGGGAGGCTGTGTGTGTGTGTGTGTCTCTGTGTGTGTGTCTCTGTGTGTGTGTTGTGTTCTGTGTGTGTGTGTGTGTGTGTGTGTGTGTGTGTTTTTGTTTTTGTGTGTTGTGTGTGTGTGTGTGTATGTGTGTGTGTGTGTGTGTGTGTGTGTTGTGTCTCTGTTTGTGTGTGGTGTGTTTGTGTGTGTGTGTGTCTCTCTGTGTGTGTTTGTGTTTGTGTGTTTCTGTGTGTGTGTGTGTGTTGTGTGTGTGTGTGGTGTTGGTGTTGGTGTTGGTCTCTGTGTGTGTGTTGTGTCTCTGTGTCTCTGTGTGTGTGTCTTGTGTGTGTTGTGTGTGTGTGTCCCTCTGTCTCTGTGTGTGTTGTTCTTGTGTGTGTGTGTGTGTGTGTGTGTGTGTTGTGTGTGTTGTGTGTGTGTGTGTTGTGTGTGTATGGTGTGTGTCTGTGTGTGTGTTTGTCTCTGTGTTTTGTCTGTGTTTTTGTGTGTTGTGTGTGTGTGTGTGTGTGTTTGTGTGTGAGTGTGTCTTGTGCTTGTGTATGCGTGTGTTTTTGTGTGTGTCTTGTCGTTTGTGTTCTCTGTTTCTGTGTCCGTGTATGTCTGTGTCCGTGTATGTCTGTGTCCGTGTGTGTGTCTCTGTTTCTGTGTCCGTGTGTGTGTGTGTGTGTGTGTGTGTGTGTGTGTATATGTATAGGGTTTGCACACATATTCCCCAGATGTTTTTTAAAAAATAAACTCAACCACTCAGCTTCACCTATTCAATCTAAAATCTACATATGTCTTGATACATTTTCACTTTTATCTTGATAAAACCTACATTACATTATGGATTGGTGCAAAATAAGCCTCCTGTTTTTTCAAATTTAAACACGAAGACAACATGAAAGGAATTTGTGACTCCCAATGCACACACACAGATCTCTTTTTACACACATTTTTCACGGTCCTAGGAATGAGACCACGTTGCCATTGGGCCTTTTTAAAAGAGCAACAAATTCCTTGCCATATCTCCGATTGTGTTTATGTTAGAGCTTCTGAAATTTGGTATAACATCGATCAAATACACTATCACATGGTTCCAACGGCCACGCAAAAGTCACATTTGGAGGTTTTTGGAAGAATTACAAAAACAATTCCAGGCCTGGAAAAGTCATGGAATTAGCAAAATCGTTAAAAAGTTTTGGAAAAGTCTTGGAGAAGTTTTGGAAAAGTGTTGCGTTTAATGGTAATGTGTTACGGTAATCTTCTTCTTTTTTTTTTTTTTTTTTTAAGATCAACTTTTTATTATTTTTTATATTTTTTTCGAACATACAGAACAGACAAATACAACTGAACAAGAACATCTTACAGTAATCTTCTGTGGATAATCTTTGACGTAATGTAACATGATGCCAAATTTATTTTTGGCAGGCTATCTGTTGACATAACGTAGCTCAAAAATCAGTCCGACTATTTTACAGAACTTAGTTTGTTCTCTATTAACGTATACATAAAGTTTGATGAATGACGATTAGTAATTTATTTGTTTATTTTGTGAGTAGATTTTTGTGTGTGTGTGTGTGTGTGTGTGTGTGTCTGTGAATCATGATGTCTGTTTATTGTCATGAAGGATTAAGAAACCCAGCAAATATTCACATTTGAGAAGACGGAAACAGAGAAGTTGTGGCATTTTTGCTTAAACAAAATAAATTCTTGCCAATTAGTTTTCTGACATTGTCTTATAAATGAACGTGTGCGTTTGTGGGTTAAATTTGGTTGTTTCCGGGGTCTAAGTGGAAGATTTCGGATCGGTCCCAGTTTCCACCCAAACAGAAAAAAATATGCAGAAGTGAAAAAACCCTGAATACATTTTGGAAATGAACAGAAAATATTGACTTTATTCAGCTTGAATCCAAAAGATGGCAGCAGCCTGTCTGTGTGTTGTGTGCTGTCTGTGTGTGTTGTGTGTTGTGTGCTGTCTGTGTGTGTTGTGTGCTGTCTGTGTGTTGTGTGCTGTGTGTTGTGTGTTGTGTGTTGTTTGTGTGTGTTGTGTGCTGTGTGCTGTCTGTGTGTGTTGTGTGTTGTGTGCTGTCTGTGTGTGTTGTGTGTTGTGTGCTGTCTGTGTGTGTTGTGTGTTGTGTGCTGTCTGTGTGTGTTGTGTGTTGTGTGTTGTTGTGTGCTGTGTGTGTGTTGTGTTGTGTGCTGTCTGTGTGTGTTGTGTGTTGTGTGCTGTCTGTCTGTTTGTGTTGTGTGCTGTCTGTGTGTGTTGTGTGCTGTCTGTGTGTTGTGTGTTGTGTGCTGTCTGTGTTGTGTTGTGTTGTGTGTTGTGTTTTGTTGTGTGCTGTCTGTTTGTGTTGTGTGCTGTCTGTGTGTGTTGTGTGCTGTGTGTTGTGTGTTGTGTGATAACATGTATGAAGCAGCGCTGTGCTGGGTTCAGTGCCCACCCGTCCTTCTAAAAAAACAAACGCACCCAAACCCTCCGCAGGGTTCCTCCCTCCCCTGACCTGTCAGTCACAGCCTCGCTGCACAGTTAGCCCGCCCCCCCCCCATCTCTCTCTCTTTCCAGAAACAACGGAGGCGGAGCTCTGCCGCCAGCAACGGTTTCCCCGGCAACACTAATCTGTTCGCCGGCAACACCAATCTCCCTGATTTGGTGCAGCAAAGCCCCTCCCCCCTGGTCTCCCCTGGCGACGCCTCTGGGGCCCAAGTAGGTGGAGCAGCACCCAACTGTCGGCCCCCCTCCAAATCCCCCACCCCCCCACTCTCACTGATCCTGACAGACCAGCACCCTGTCACCTTTTCACCCCGTTCACCCCGTCACACCCCACCTGCCCTCAAACCAACTGCTCCTTTTTTCAGGGTGGGAAATTACCGGCAGCCACCCAACAAACCGCTCGATGGTGTTTTAAGGTCCGGGTAACGCTTAGCAGTTCAATTTTCTGAGCACAAACAGACATTTGGAAAAACAGAAAAATGGGCTCAAATATAAAAAGAATTGGATCATTAACCTGTTTTTCCAATTTTCAGTTTTTTATTCAGAGGATCAGAAATTGAGAAAATTACATAATTGCGTCAGAGCGCCAACTATTCATAATACTGCGATGATATTCTCCCTTCTACTTTGCGGAATATGCAGGTCATTAAGGTCCGTGTAATGCTTATCAGTTCTTTTTTCTAAGCACAAACGGAAATTTGGAAAAACAGAAAAATGGGTTCAAATATCCAATTATAAAAAAAAATTTCTCCACCTGGACACATTCAAAAATTTGATCTTTAAACAGTTTTTCCAATGATCTGTTTTATAATTCAAAATTGCATCTGAGCTTCAGTTATTCATAATACTGCCATGGTATTCTCTCCCTCTACTTAGTGGAATATGCAGGTCATTAACTGCATAAGGACCAAAAAAAAAAGAAATACTGATAGACTTTGGGGTCAGAGGTGCTGACTGATGGTTCGGGCGTTGCTAGGGGGAACGAGGGAGAGAATACCTTTTCAGTATTGAATAATTGGAGCCCAGACGCAATTTTGTAATTTTCTAAATTTCTGATCCTCTGAATAAAAACATAATATTGGAAAAACAGGTTAAAGATCAAATTCTTTAATTTGTCAAGGCAGAAAAAAATGAAAAATTGGATATTGGAACCCATTTTTCTGTTTTTCCAAATGTCCGTTTCTGCTTAGAAAATTGAACTGAAAAGCGTTACACTGACCTTTTAAGCCCCCAACGTCGACTTCAAGGCAGCTAACCCTAACCTCTGTCCAGTGGTTCTTTTAACCTGCTTTTGGTATCTGGCTTTCTTTTAAACAGCTTTTATATTATTAACCAAACTTGGTTTTTTTTAAGGAGGTTTTTAAGTGTTTTATTCACACAAGTGGTCCCCTTTTGCCCGTGCCCCTTGCAGCGGCCATCCCTGGCGTTGCGTTTTAACCCAAACCTAACCCTAATCATTGCCTAATCCTAGTGCCTTCCAGGCAGTGCTGCCTGGAAGACGAAGTTGGGGGCTTAAAACACTAAACACCCAACAAACACCAGTTTGGGTTAGTGCGTTTGGGTAGCCTGACAAGCCAGACCCACATCCAGATGTTGGGTCTGGGAACTCACTATAGGCAGGACTCAATCCGAGGGGCGGGATAAACGGTTGTCTTTCAAATTCTCTCTGCACGCGATAGGATAGCGCTACAACCAATCAGAGCAACGAAGAAGGAAGAGAAGCTAGTTGATAGATTAAACTTTTGCCGTATCCGGTCGGCAAAACTCCGAACACATCTTCCTTTTTTAAGAATGACTTCAGTGCCGTTCTTTGTTCTTTTCTCAAAGAAAAGCTGAACTCCAAGTCTTCCAGAAGACCTCTGTTCACCAGCAGCAGCAGCCATAAGCCCCGCCCACCCACTCTATACACGATGTGATTGGCCTGACCAGAATTTGGTTTTTCCAGCTTGCAAGCCAACGGAAAGTTGCTAGACTGACCCTAGCTGCAAAATAAATTTGCTGCAGCTAGGGTGCGTCTAGATTTCTAGGCTAGCGTTTGGGTTGAAGTGGTGCAGAAAGAATAAAAGCTGCTAATAAGTAATATATTAACCCTTGTGTTGTCGATCCTAAACTTATTGTCCTTCTGGGTCAAAATTGAAAATGAATTATTATTTTTTCCGATGCGTTTGTTGCTTTTTATTTTTATTCTTTTGGTGCTTTTTAAAATGTTTTTGTCACTTTTTCAATGCTTTTTTTTTTTTAATTGATGGTCAATAAACCTAATTTAAATGACATTATACCTAATTTTTTAGTTTAAAAAAGCAGAAATTATGAATTATCTTGACCAATAGTTAAAATCAGAGGATGACACAGTGATAATTAATTTGTGTGCGCTTTTTGAGCATTAACATAAAAACAGCATTGAATTTAAGTCCACAATTTCCATTTCAATGCAGAATTTTAAAGGAAGACGTAACGTAATAAAATCTCACATTGGCTGCCGAAAAAAAGTGTATCGTGGAAACACTTTTACTAAACGATGCACCCTACAAAACATCAAATTAGGGATGCACTGAATCCAGATTTTTGGGGTTCGGCCGAATACAGAATCCACTAGTTCAGATTGTGCTGACTCCTCCTCCCATCCTCAGTCCATGAACCCAGTAAACACATGAATGAAGTAAACAGGGACTGTCCTTCCTTGCCGTACCTGAAGTTGCAGCATTCTGGCTGCTGTCTGGAGATTCCTTCGTGCACAACTCGTATTATTTCGGATGTTTCGTACCAGATGTTGTAACAGCGGCCATGTTGTGTATAGTTTAGGGTCCTCGCCACCACCAGACCAATCAGCATTGAACAGATTGAACATGTAGCTGGACTTGAATGGCCTTCTTTTGACTGAAAGTTCTGCCAAACAACAACTGTTTCTGCTCACCAGTTCCATGTCCACTTTCTCACAGCCTGCTGCATTGAACGCTCCACCTACGGAAACACCTTCCCGTAATCAACGGCGCCGGCGTTACGTCGACCAGTGTAGCGCGCGTAGTGTAAGGGGTTTGGTTCAGTGGGAAAAAAGTCTAAAGGTTCTGCAGAAACCAAACCCTGTCAAAAAGCCCAATATTCATCCGAAGCCGAATCCTGGATTCGGTGCATCCTTACATCAAATCTAATGATGACCAATCTAAATTAATCACAAATACCTTCAAATAGTTTATTCAGTTCGTCCAAATTATTGTATAAAATTAGTTTCTAATAATCTAGTTTTACCTCTTTGCATCACAGAGCAACAGGAAGAGGTTTTAAAAGGAAATGAGGCTCTAAGCATGAACATTTAAAATGACAACATGTGGCACTTTTAATTTCCTGCGCTGTATTTAGATCTTTGGCTCCAGCGTTTTTCTTTGCCCACAGATGGATTCCCTCCCTCGCTCCACTCGTTTTCTCCCCCTTTCTCCCTCCTCCCTCTCTCAGTTTTCCAGCGTCTGATCCAGAAAGCGTCCTCCACCCTGAGCACATGATGCAGGTAGCTGACAAAATAAAAGAAACACTGACAGTTAAGTGAAAGTGGAATAAACGCGGGATGAGGCCAAAAAGGTTTTTCATTATCGTGACACAAGAAAGAGAAACAAAAAAACAAAAAAAACAGAAAGTTGCTGAATCCTTTTTGAAGATGTTTCCGTGGCTCAACCGTGATTTTAAAAAGCCTTCACTGAACACTGAACTGTGTTTTCTTTTATTTCAACGGTTACCTGCTTCATTCAGTTTGCCCCCAAAAACTAACCGACAGTCAGACAAGCGTGTGACTGACTGTGTTTCTGTGACCTGCAGTACGGGATGGGCAGCAGCGGAGGCTCCAAGTCTTCCTTCACACCGTTCGTAGATCCGAGGGTGTACGGGACCTCCCCGACTGACGACGACGATAACATCTCCGCCTCAGGTACGTTTCCTCACCGGGTTGGACCTGGAACCATTGACATAACTAAGGTAACATAGGTATAGTAAGTGATGTTGTGGTTGTATGTGTTTGGCAGTTGAGTTCAAATATCAACAATCTTTGTGCAGAATAACTTACTGCACCTTTTAACGGGGGATAGGGGGTTACAACCCCCCCCTCCCCCCCCAAAAAAAACCCTATTATAATTTCCTTTACATAAATACAGACAATTGCACCATAAAATGATGCAGAAAAGCCACAAATTGTTGCAGAAAATGACGTTTTTGACGTTCAAATTTTCAATTTTGCTCAAAAGTGGGCATCTCAACCCCAATGTTGAAGCCAAAGTTGTGCCATTTCCTGGAACCCCAAAAAGTAACCAGGAGATGAATCTAAGGGGTCTTAAAACAATGAAAAACAACATTCTGCTTCACAAAATTCTGTTTAGTTCTAGGATTTTCAACGCAAAATGATCTAGGCTGCAATCACAATCACGGTTGTTATGGTCAGTATTTAGATCTCAATTATTCAAGACGTTAAACAACTTTTAATCACGACTTTAAAAAAAAAAACTTCATTGGATTTTCTTATAAAGAAAAAGAAAAAGTTATAAATAAACATTAATAATATATAAAATAATAAATGTACGCGAACTCCCTCTAGTGGTACGTGGATGGAATCTCTGATATATTTTGAAGAAATGAAATTAATTCATTTAAAAACATTTTAGAAACACTTCAACAATACTTAAACTATGATCAGTTTGAAGTCATTTAAAATAAGCGTTTCCTTAACGTGTAAATATTTTTGTTTCGATATCAGCCTGCTACGTGGTCACGTCCATGAACGGAGTGCGCATGCATCCATAATTAGTTAGGAGCTGGAGGGACGAAGGAATAATGTTTTTAGGAATAAACCTGCCTTCTGCGTGAACTGTCCGTAGCTGAATAGGGTAGGTCTATGCTATTCTATTTTAACGTAGGGCTGGGCGATTGGGATTTTGACCAAATATGTCAATATTGATATTGCAACATTATTGTAGGACTGACAATTGGTGCTTTCACAAAATATTTACACAATGAGATTTGTGATAAATAATCATCAGTAATGTGGGTACAATGATTAAGTGGTGTCTAATCTGACTCCAGTTAATTAATTCCCACTCCTTCTTATATTGGACTTACGTTCACCAGAACACAAGGATCAACCAGAGACGCTGAGTTCAGTCAGCCACGTTTACTGAGTCCAGCGTAAGAGTTACAACACAGCTGTGGGTTCACAAACCGAGACTAAGTTTCCCTAGCGACAGACATAAAGTCAGGGCTCGGTCCACCAAGTTGTCTTCTGAAGTGAGCCCCGATCTATTCTCTCCCTTAAGCTTTTATCCTCCCCTCACAGGGGGGTGTCTTAGAAACAAGATTGTTTTAACGCACACATACGTCAGGGTTGGGGCCTCTGTGTGGTGCAACTTCCTCTTCTGTTCTCGTTACTTTAACTGTCTATCCTGTTTTTCTGCTTATCTGTCTGGTTCCCAATGCACGTTTATGCCATATAAGACCTAAACTAACTTCCTCTTCCTCAGTGACTGCACGCAGCTCTTTTGCCATGAGCACCAAACAGTTTTAACTATCAATATTCTACAGTGGGGTAAAGGCAAATAATAAAACAGCTAGCTGCTCTGCTAAGTTCAGAAAATGACTTCACTTAATTGTAACGCAGCCTTTATAAGCAGGAAAAGACAACCCTTTTGTCATATTACGACATCACGTTATCTAAAATCTAAGACGATATCTAGTCTCATATCACAATATCGATTTATATTGATATATTGCCCAACCCTATTTTAACGTGGGCCATAATGGTGGTACTTAAAGCCTAATATTTTCTGAAAGGGTACGTGCTGTAAAAAGAGAACCTCTGGCCTAAATTAATACTTTATTCTTCAAATGACATTACTGTTCTTCCTCTTTATAATTTACTTGCCGAAATGTCATCAAATAAAAACAATAAGAACCTTTTCCTTCTATTTCCTTCATTATAACATTGATATCTCAGCGCTCGTGGTGCAGGTGAGGTCATCCATAGTAAAATAACAAATGCACTCGTGGCTCTGTGAGAACCTTTGTGTGATAACGGTGTGTGTGTGTGTGTGTGTGTGTGTGTGTGTGTGTGTGTGTGTGTGTGTGTGTGTGTGTGTGTGTGTGTGTGTGTGTGTGTGTGTGTGTGTGTGTGTGTGTGTGTGTGCGCGCGTCACGTTGTGCTGCAGCGCTGTTTGCCGATGAGCTGCTGAAGCACGAGCAGGAGCTGGAGCAGGCGAGGCTCAACGAGGCCCGCAAGATCTCGGTGGTCAACGTCAACCCGACCAACATCAGGCCGCACAGCGACACGCCCGAGATCCGCAAATACAAGAAGCGCTTCAACTCGGAGATCCTGTGTGCGGCTCTCTGGGGTGAGACGGTCACACAAACACACCTTCACTAACAATGTTTTTATTAGAAAAGATTGAAATGTTACATTTACAGTCACATTTACTTTGAACATACACAGCGCAAACTACAGTACCACACTCAATACATAGCTCAGGAGAGATACAAGAGAGATGGTGAAGGAGATGAAAGATAGCAGTTACAGTGTCAATATTAGCTAGTAAGAATAAAGCATTCCACATATTCCAAAATAATAGGGTTGGGCGGTATCCAAATATTGATACCGTCAAACCTCCTCCCTATTTTACCACGGTATACGGTATTACCGTGACTAATTAAAAATGATGACATAAGGCTCAGACGGTGTCACCAAACTGTTGAGAAACTGAACAACAAACACTAATACTGAAACAATAATACCATAACAACAACTTACAAAAAAACTACTTTCTCCTCACGTGATGACAACCACACATAATTACATAAATTATATTTTATATTTAATCCTTGTCTCCTATATAGGTGCATCGCATTTTTTTTAGTGACCGTATTGAAACTGATACCGTTGTTATTTTTAAAACCGTATTACCGCCAAAACCCTAATAAATAAACACCCACAAATCTACATTCAGGTCAGAATTTTCTGTTTCACAAGGTGGTCTTGGGTGGACCGTGTAATCCACGACCATGCCTGGAGTGTTGTTAGTTTGGCTCTGTTGAGGCGTGCAGTTTAAACACTCAAGATAAATAATATACTGGTAGGCAGTTAGCCAGTATTGTGTTAAGGCTAGATTAGGGTGGAACCAAAGCCTTAAGATGGTCTTTTTTGCCTGTGTAAGCCCTGCCAGGAGTGGTCTACGTTGGTTGAGAATAAGGGATAGCTGTGAATCCTCATTTAGAAGGCAGAGGGAGGGACTAGGTTGTATGACAACATCCAGTAGTGATGACATTATAGAAAATAACACAAACAACAATAATATTGAGATGTAGATGGCCGCCCACCAAGAGCCAGGGTCTGTCCCTGCTGCACTACGTGTTTGCTCTTGGGGGGAATTGTTGGGTCTTTGTAAATTACAGGGTGTGGTCTAGACCTACTCTATCGGTAAAGTGCCCTGAAATAACTCTTGTTATGATTTGATACTATAAATAAAATCTAATTAAATTGATTATTAATAACTAAAGATGGTCCGAAACCAATTTCATTTGCGATACTGATTCCGAGACCTGAACTTGCGTATCAGTCAATACTGAGTATCGATCCGGTACAAGTGTGTTAATATATATTAACACACTTGTATGTATGTATGTATGTGTATGTATATATACATACACCTCTACTATATACAGACAGGTAAAACAAATACATTTATATATATATACAAAGGAGATAAGGTGCAGATGAATAACAAATGGGATATAAAACTGTACCGTGCAATATCCCATTTGTTATTCATCTGCACCTTATCTCATTTGTGTGTGTGTGTGTGTGTGTGTGTGTGTGTGTGTGTGTGTATGTATATAATATATATATATATATATATATATATATATATATATATATTTTTTTTTTTTTTTTTCAAATATGCCGCACTTTTGCCGCATAAGTTGCCGATTTCCACGCGAAATATGCGGGGCTTGCATGATTTCATAATCCCCGCATTTTCGTTGCAAAAAAGTCCCATAATATATCGTAGCAGAAAGTTGAAAAATGTTGCATTTACTTCACACAAGAGCAGCCATTTTCCCCTTTTGCCATGGCAACATTATGAAGTGACATAATTACTCGACGTGAACATCATCAAAAAGCAGGGTGTTGGGGGGGATCACTATTTTTTCTCTTTTTCATCAAACCGCAGTTTTTGCAAGTTCCCGCAATTTCATCGCATAAAATTGCATAAATATCATATAGCATATTCTATCGCATTTTTTTAAGAAAACGTGCCGCATAATCAAGGATTTTTGCCCCGCAACAATCACAATAAAACTCAGTGTACATTACTGGTAGTTCATGACGTACTACATGAATGAATGCATGCTTTTTCATGCATAAAGTCATTCAATAGTTCATGATAATTCATGTATTCAAGTGTTTTTCTATTTCTTATAATGCTTTTTATACCTTTTTTTTTTCTATTCCGTCTCTGTTTAATGTGAGTTTTGGATCTTCTGTAACAAGGGAATTTCCCCCAGTGTGGGATCAATAAAGTCTGTCTAATCTGATCTTAAACACCAGACTTGGCTGTGTGTGTGT